>NW_023397110.1:273712-383061 GCF_011125445.2 Fundulus heteroclitus | reverse complement strand
AAAGTTCATGGTCAGATTGGCCTCCTTAGCCAACTCAGCTCAAAACATCTGGCCAAGAACTCAAATTTGACCAAAATGGTCAGTATCGCGCCATTTTCCCACATGGGGGTGGTGTGTATTGGCCACTTGGGTCGTGTGGGATCATGCCAGGTCCGTTGGAAGCAAAGGCCCAATAGGAAAGCATGTGACATCCAAAATGGGACAGAAAGAAAACTGACATATCGCTGAAAGTCCTTGAAAATTTTAAAATGTCAAGAGGAAAGTGACTGTGCGAATTTCAGATTGCACATTAATCATAGCCGCTGCAGCAGCGTCGCGAAAGTTTTGCCATGTATCTCAATGGAGTCTCCTATGGCCCTCAGAGTTCCGTCGTCATGGAAACTCACTGACACAGCTGCAGCGGCCAGTCTCCCGAAGTGCAGAGACTTTGTCAGACTCGCCTCATTGAAATAGAATGGAGACTTTGCCTCAAAACAACGCTCCATATCTCCTGTTTCTGTAATGGTAGGAGACATCAGATTTTTTCAGCGTTTAGTCGTAACGGATAGGAGAACAGAAAAACTATCGGTTTTGCTAGAAAATTTTAATTAGGCGTAAAAAATTATGATATAAAGGGGATTTTTATGAATTTGAGAAATCCTCTACAAACGGTTCCGAACAATCGCTGTAGCCTAAACATAAGTATAAGAGATCTCAAAATACTTCTTTCCACTCTGATCTATTCCAGCAGGCTTTTGAGGACTATGAGTTCATTTTTAGGGTTTGTACAAAAATCGGTGTAGGCACAGCGACGATTGTAAAAGTGGATGATGTGGAAGACTGAAGCTCACAAGCATTTTAAGGATTTTGCACATTCGCTACTCCTGACAAATTGTTCCTGCGGAAAAACCGTAACAGTTATCCACAAAATTCCTTTTTATGAGTGCCAGAAGGGTCGGGACATTCATGTGTGAAAGTCTCATGCCTGTACATAAAACGGTTTAGGAGTAGCGACGATGTAGAAAAGTGCCTCATTTGGGGAGATTGAAGTCTGATCCTGTTTTAGCATTTTCCCAAACGCTACTCCCGAACAAATTGTTCCTGCGGCAAAACCGTAACATTTATCGACAAAATTTCTCTTTTGTGAGCGCCAGAAGCGTCGGGACATGAATGTGTGAAAGTCTCGTGCCTGTACATGAAACGGTTTAGGAGTAGTGACGATGTAAATACATGTGATGTTTTGGATTTCCAGGTGTCATTTTTGAAAACCGCTCCATAGGAAATGAATGGGGAAGGTTTCGGGGTTAGTGTCGCTCTGAGGTGATTTGCGAAAAAATCTATAAATCCCACACCAATGATGGTTACATTTTCCTAATCCAGGCAAAAATTCCTACGTTTTGATGTATAATTTATGTGGATAGGTTGAAAATTGAGCGAGTGAGAAGAAGTTGTTCGGAGAAGAAGAATTTGTTGAATTTCTAGAGTGCGCACTCTAACAGAGGCTCCTTGACAACCATAGCAACGCATGTTATTTGCCTGAATTTCTTGAAAAGCCAAAATTATTTTAAGGAGGTACTATATGAAAATGGTAAAAGATATGAAAAAGCAGAACTATACCATAATAGCTGAAAGATATCACTACATTTTAAAAGTTGAATGGCGTTTCTAGCTGAAAGTAGGCTGAAGCAGTAAGCTGTCAAAAAGCTGAAATATTTGAAGAATTTGAAGGATTCTCCATTCATTTGAATGAGAGCAAAAAAGTTACAAAAAGTTGAATATTTTAAATATTATAAAGGTTATAATTACCAAAAGTCTTAGCAGTAATGTCCTGAAGAAGCTGAACATTTTGATACCAGAATGGTTGAAATCGGTTGAAAAATGCAGAACTAGTAGGAAGTCGAAAAACGTACGGAATAATAATAATAATAACTAGAAAAAGCTGTTCCTACGCAACAGCGAGTGAGAATGCTAATCTGCAGAATGATTTGAGAAGAAGATGCAGAAAACATTGAAATCAGATTTGAAGAATTTGAAAAAATGTAAAAATTTGAAGAATTTGAAAAAGTTTGAAGAATTGAAACAAATAGAAGAATTTGAAAAAATTTGAATTTGAAAATTTTTTGAAGAAATTTGTAAAATTTGAAATATTTGAAAAAATATAAGAATTTGAAAAATTTGAAAAAATTTGAATAATTTGAAAAATCTGAAAAATTTGAAGGAATTCAAAAAATTTGAAAAAATTAGAAGAATTTTTAAGAATTTGAAAATTTAAAGAATGTGAAAAAATTGGAAAAAGTGGAAAAATTTGAAAATTTTGAAGGAATTTGAAAAATTTGAAGAATTTGAAAAATTTGAAGAAATTTGAAACATTTGAAGAAATTAGAAAATTTTCATGAATTTGAAAATTTTGAAGAAATTTGAAGAATTTAAAAATTTTAAAAGAATTTGAAACATTTGAAGAAATTTGAAAATTTTCATGAATTTGAAAAATTTGAAGAATTTGAAAATTTTGAAGAAATTTGGAGAATTTGAAAAAAATTGAAGGAATCTGAAAAATTTGAAAAATTTAAAAAATTTGAAGAATTTGAAGATTAAGAACAACTAGAAAATTTCTCTCTAAAGGAAGTACAGACTCTGTGAAGCAGAAGTTTGTACGAGCTTCCTAGAGCTACTTCCGGTTAGCAACATGCTAACCGTTAGCCGCTAACAAGGTTGTGTTCAGTATCACCTGGTGATTGTACTCTGTCAGTTTGGTCCAAATCCTGTACTAGGAAGTGCCTCAAAAAGGGGTGCCAATACTTAATGTCACCAAACGTGACCAAAATTCATGGGTCAGATCCGCCTCCTTTAGCAACTCAGCCTCACCACATCTGGGCCCAGAACTCAACATTTGACCAAAATGGTCAGTAGCGCCATTTCCCACAGGTGGGTGGTGCTGTATTGGCCAATTGGGTCGTGTCTGGGCATCTTGCCAGGTCCTGTTGGAAGCAAAGGCCCAATAGGAAAGCATGTGACATCCAAAATGGGACAGAAAAGTGACATATCGCTGAAAGTCACTTAAAAATTTTAAAATGTTAAGAGGAAGTGACTGTGCGAATTTCAGGCTCCTACATTAATCACAGCCACTGCAGGGGATGTTGAAAGTTGCCATTCTATCCGAATGGAGCTTCTCTCTCTGGCCCTCAGAGTTCCGTCGTCATGGAAACTCACTGACACAGCTGCAGCGGGCCAGTCTCCCGAAGTGCAGACACTTTGTGTCAGAGGCTGCTATTGGATTATAATGGAGAACTTTGCCTCAAACAACGCTGCATATCTCCTGTTCCGTAAATGGTAGAGACGTAATTTTTTCAGCATTTTTTTCGTAACGGATACGGGAAAAAGATAAGCTATCGGTTTTTGCTGAAAAAAGTTTAATAAAGGCGTAAAATATTATGATATAAAAGGAATTTTTAGCAAATTTCAGAAATCCTCTAAAAAGGTTCCCGAACAAATCGCTCTAGCTGAAAAAGTGTAAGATATATCAAAATAATTCTTTCACTCTGAGTATCAGCACGCTTTTGAGGACTAGGGAGTTCATTTTTAGGTTTGTACAAAAATCGGTGTAGGCACAGCGACGATGTAAAAAGTGGATGATGTGGAAGAATGAAGCTCCAAAGCGTTTTAAGGATTTTGCACATTCGCTACTCCCAAACAAATTGTTCCTGCGGAAAAATCGTAACAGTTATCCACAAAATTCCTTTTTTATGAGTGCCAGAAGGGTCGGGACATTCATGTGTGAAAGTCTCATGCCTGTACATCAAACGGTTTAGGAGTAGCGACGATGTAGAAAAGTGCCTAATTTGGGGAGATTGAAGTCTGATCCTGTTTTAGCATTTTCCCAAAACGCTACTCCCGAACAAATTGTTCCTGCGGCAAAACCGTAACATTTATCGACAAAATTTCTCTTTTGTGAGCGCCAGAAGGGTCGGGACATGAATGTGTGAAAGTCTCATGCCTCTACATGAAACGGTTTAGGAGTAGCGACGATGCGAAAACATGTGATGTTTTGGATTTCCAGGTGTCATTTTTGAAAACCGCTCCATAGAAAATGAATGGGGAAGGTTTTGGGTTAGTGTCGCTCTGAGGTGATTTGCGAAAAATCTATAAATCCCACACCAATGATGGTTACATTTTACGAATCCAGACAAAAATTCCTACGTTTTGATGTATAATTTGTGTGGATAGAGTGAAATTTGAGCGAGTGAGAAGAAGTTGTTCGGAGAAGAAGAATTTGTTAAATTTCCAGAGTGCGCACTCTAAACGAGGCTCCTTGACGACCATAGCAACGCATGTTATTTGCTGAATTTCTTGAAAAGCCAAAATTATTTTAAAGACGTACTATACGAAAATGGTGAAAGATATGAAAAAGCTGAAACATACAATAATAGCCAAAAGATATCACTACGTTTTAAAAGTTGAATGGTGTTTATAGGTGAAAGTAGGCTGAAGCAGTAAGATGACAAAAAGTTGAAATATTTGAAGAATTTGAAGGATTTTCCATTCATTTTCAATGAGAGCAAAAAACGCACAAAAAGTTAAATATTTTAAATATTATAAAAGTTATAATTACAAAAAGACATAGCAGTAATGTCGTGAACGAGCTGAACGTTTTGATACGAAAATTGTTTAAATCGGTTGAAGTATGCAGGAGTAGTTAGATGCCGAAAAACGTACGGAATAATAATCAAGACCTGAAGGAACTTAATAAGTGAGAATGCTGTATAGCATTCTCACTTGACTAGAAAAGGCTGTTCCTGCGAAACAGCAGTGAGAATGCTAATCTGCAGAATGATTGAGCAGAAGATGCAGAAAACATTGAAATCAGATTTGAAGAATTTGAGAAAGTTTGAAGAATTGAAAGAAATAGAAGAATTTGAAGGATTTTGAAGAATTGAAAGAAATAGAATTTGAAGGAATTTGAAGAGTTTGAAGAAATTTGAAGAATTTGAAACATTTGAAACATTTGAAGAAATATGGAGAATTTGAAAACATTTGAAGGAATTTGAAAAATTTCAAGAATTTGAAGAAATTTGAAATATTTGAAAATTTTCAAAAAATTTGAAGGAATTTGAAAAATTTGAAGAATTTGACAAATTTGAAGAATTTAAAAATTTTGAAGAAATTTGGAGAATTTGAACAAATTTGAAGGAATTTGAAAAATTTGAAAATTTAAAAAAATTGAAGAATTTGAAGATTAAGAACAACTAAAAAAATTCTGAAGAAATTTAGCAAGGCGCCTGCCTCGTGGTACCGTCAAAAATACTAACAGGGAGTAACACTGCAAATTTCAGCTTCCTACGGTCTTCACAGCACCCGCAGTAGCCTTCGAAAGGTGCCATGTTAAGTCAATGGACCTCCTAGAAGCCTCTGGCTAAAAGGGTTGTTATGGAGACTCCCTCACAGCTGTAGCCCTCTATTTGTCTGTAAAGGCAGAACAACCCCGGCAAAGCAGAAGTTGGTAGGACCTTTCTAAAGCTACTTCTGGTTAGCAACATGCTAACCGTTAGCCGCTAGCATGGTTGTGTTCAGTATCACCGGGTGATTGTACTCTGTCAGTTTGGTCCAAATCCTGTTCTGGGAAGTGCCTCAAAAAGGGGTGCCAATACTTAATGTCACCAAACGTGACCAAAGTTCATGGGTCAGATTGGCCTCCTTTAGCAACTCAGCCTCACCACATCTGGGCCAAGAACTCAACATTTGACCAAAATGGTCAGTAGCGCCATTTCCCACATGTGGGGGGTGCTGTATTGGCCAATTGGGTCGTGTCTGGGCATCATGCCAGGTCCTGTTGGAAGCAAAGGCCCAATAGGAAAGCATGTGACATCCAAAATGGGACAGAAAACTGACACATGGCTGAAAGTCACTTGAAAATTTTAAAATGTTAAGAGGAAGTGACTGTGCGAATTTCAGGCTCCTACATTAATCACAGCCACTGCAGTGGATGTTGAAAGTTGCTATTCTATCCGAATGGAGCGTGTCACTCTGGCCCTCAGAGTTCCGTCGTCATGGAAACTCACTGACACAGCTGCAGCGGCCAGTCTCCCGAAGTGCAGAGACTTTGTCAGACTCTGCCTCATTGAAATAGAATGGAGAACTTTGCCTCAAACAACGCTCCATATCTCCTGTTCTGTAAATGGTAGAGACATAATTTTTTCAGCGTTTAGTTCGTAACGGATAGGAGAACAAGAAAAACTATCGGTTTTTGCTAGAAATATTTTAATTTAGGCGTAAAAAATTATGATATAAAGAGGATTTTTATGAAATTTGAGAAATCCTCTACAAACGGTCCCGAACAAATCGCTGTAGCTGAAAAAGTATAAGAGATATCAAAATAATTCTTTCACTCTGAGTATCAGCAGGCTTTTGAGGACTATGGAGTTCATTTTTAGGTTTGTACAAAAATCGGTGTAGGCACAGCGACGATGTAAAAAGTGGATGATGTGGAAGAATGAAGCACCAAAGCGTTTTAAGGATTTTGCACATTCGCTACTCCCGAACAAATTGTTCCTGCGGAAAAACCGCAACAGTTATCCACAAAATTCCTTTTTTATGAGTGCCAGAAGGGTCGGGACATTCATGTGTGAAAGTCTCATGCCTGTACATAAAACGGTTTAGGAGTAGCGACGATGTAGAAAAGTGCCTCATTTGGGGAGATTGAAGTCTGATCCTGTTTTAGCATTTTCCCAAAACGCTACTCCCGAACAAATTGTTCCTGCGGCAAAACCGTAACATTTATCGACAAAATTTCTCTTTTGTGAGCGCCAGAAGGGTCTGGACATGAATGTGTGAAAGTCTCGTGCCTGTACATGAAACGGTTTAGGAGTAGTGACGATGTAAATACATGTGATGTTTTGGATTTCCTGGTGTCATTTTTGAAAACCGCTCCATAGGAAATGAATGGGGAAGGTTTCGGGTTAGTGTCGCTCTGAGGTGATTTGCGAAAAATCTATAAATCCCACACCAATGATGGTTACATTTTCCGAATCCAGACAAAAATTCCTACGTTTTGATGTATAATTTATGTGGATAGGTTGAAAATTGAGCGAGTGAGAAGAAGTTGTTCGGAGAAGAAGAATTTGTTGAATTTCTAGAGTGCGCACTCTAACAGAGGCTCCTTGACAACCATAGCAACGCATGTTATTTGCTGAATTTCTTGAAAAGCCAAAATTATTTTAAGGAGGTACTATATGAAAATGGTAAAAGATATGAAAAAGCTGAACTATACCATAATAGCTGAAAGATATCACTACATTTTAAAAGTTGAATGGCGTTTCTAGCTGAAAGTAGGCTGAAGCAGTAAGCTGTCAAAAAGCTGAAATATTTGAAGAATTTGAAGGATTCTCCATTCATTTGAATGAGAGCAAAAAAGTTACAAAAAGTTGAATATTTTAAATATTATAAAAGTTATAATTACCAAAAGTCTTAGCAGTAATGTCCTGAAGGAGCTGAACGTTTTGATACCAGAATGGTTGAAATCGGTTGAAAAATGCAGAAGTAGTTAGAAGTCAGAAAACGTACGGAATAATAATAATAATAACTAGAAAAGGCTGTTCCTGCGAAACAGCAGTGAGAATGCTAATCTGCAGAATGATTGAGTAGAAGATGCAGAAAACATTGAAATCAGATTTGAAGAATTTGAAAAAGTTTGAAGAATTGAAAGAAATACAAGAATTTGAAGGATTTTGAAGTTTGAAAAATTTTAAGAAATTTGAAGAATTTGAAAAATTTGAAGAATTTGAAACATTTGAAGAAATTTGGAGAATTTGAAAAAGTTTGAAGGAATTTGAAAAATTTGAAGAAATTTGAAATATTTGAAAATTTTTGAAAAATTTGAAGAATTTGACAAACTTGAAGAATTTAAAAAATTTAGAAGAAATTTAGAGAATTTGAACAAATTTGAAGGAATTTGAAAAATTTGAAAAATTAAAAAAAATTGAAGAATTTGAAGATTAAGAACTAAAAAAATTCTGAAGAAATTTAGCAAGGCGCCTGCCTCGTGGTACCGTCAAAAATACTAACGGGGAGTAACACTGCAAATTTCAGCTTCCTACTGTCTTCACAGCACCCACAGTGCCCTTCGAAAGGTGCCATGTTAAGTCAATGGACCTCCTAGAAGCCTCTGGCTAAAAGGGTTGTCATGGAGACTCCCTCACAGCTGTAGCCCTCTATTTGTCTGTAAAGGCAGAACAACCCCGGCTAAGCAGAAGTTGGTAGGACCTTTCTAAAGCTACTTCTGGTTAGCAACATGCTAACCGTTAGCCGCTAGCATGGTTGTGTTCAGTATCACCGGGTGATTGTACTCTGTCAGTTTGGTCCAAATCCTGTACTGGGAAGTGCCTCAAAAAGGGGTGCCAATACTTAATGTCACCAAACGTGACCAAAGTTCATGGGTCAGATTGGCCTCCTTTAGCAACTCAGCCTCACCACATCTGGGCCAAGAACTCAACATTTGACCAAAATTGTCAGTAGCGCCATTTCCCACATGTGGGGGGTGCTGTATTGGCCAATTGGGTCGTGTCTGGGCATCATGCCAGGTCCTGTTGGAAGCAAAGGCCCAATAGGAAAGCATGTGACATCCAAAATGGGACAGAAAACTGACACATGGCTGAAAGTCACTTGAAAATTTTAAAATGTTAATAGGAAGTGACTGTGCGAATTTCAGGCTCCTACATTAATCACAGCCACTGCAGTGGATGTTGAAAGTTGCTATTCTATCCGAATGGAGCGTGTCCCTCTGGCCCTCAGAGTTCCGTCGTCATGGAAACTCACTGACACAGCTGCAGCGGCCAGTCTCCCGAAGTGCAGAGACTTTGTCAGACTCTGCCTCATTGAAATAGAATGGAGAACTTTGCCTCAAACAACGCTCCATATCTCCTGTTCTGTAAATGGTAGAGACATAATTTTTTCAGCGTTTAGTTCGTAACGGATAGGAGAACAAGAAAAACTATCGGTTTTTGCTAGAAATATTTTAATTTAGGCGTAAAAAATTATGATATAAAGAGGATTTTTATGAAATTTGAGAAATCCTCTACAAACGGTCCCGAACAAATCGCTGTAGCTGAAAAAGTATAAGAGATATCAAAATAATTCTTTCACTCTGAGTATCAGCAGGCTTTTGAGGACTATGGAGTTCATTTTTAGGTTTGTACAAAAATCGGTGTAGGCACAGCGACGATGTAAAAAGTGGATAATGTGGAAGAATGAAGCTCCAAAGCGTTTTAAGGATTTTGCACATTCGCTACTTCCCGAACAAATTGTTCCTGCGGAAAAACCGTAACAGTTATCCACAAAATTCCTTTTTTATGAGTGCCAGAAGGGTCGGGACATTCATGTGTGAAAGTCTCATGTCTGTACATAAAACGGTTTAGGAGTAGCGACGATGTAGAAAAGTGCCTCATTTGGGGAGATTGAAGTCTGATCCTGTTTTAGCATTTTCCCAAAACGCTACTCCCGAACAAATTGTTCCTGCGGCAAAACCGTAACATTTATCGACAAAATTTCTCTTTTGTGAGCGCCAGAAGGGTCTGGACATGAATGTGTGAAAGTCTCGTGCCTGTACATGAAACGGTTTAGGAGTAGTGACGATGTAAATACATGTGATGTTTTGGATTTCCAGGTGTCATTTTTGAAAACCGCTCCATAGGAAATGAATGGGGAAGGTTTCGGGTTAGTGTCGCTCTGAGGTGATTTGCGAAAAATCTATAAATACCACACCAATGATGGTTACATTTTCCGAATCCAGACAAAAATTCCTACGTTTTGATGTATAATTTATGTGGATAGGTTGAAAATTGAGCGAGTGAGAAGAAGTTGTTCGGAGAAGAAGAATTTGTTGAATTTCTAGAGTGCGCACTCTAACAGAGGCTCCTTGACAACCATAGCAACGCATGTTATTTGCTGAATTTCTTGAAAAGCCAAAATTATTTTAAGGAGGTACTATATGAAAATGGTAAAAGATATGAAAAAGCTGAACTATACCATAATAGCTGAAAGATATCACTACATTTTAAAAGTTGAATGGCATTTCTAGCTGAAAGTAGGCTGAAGCAGTAAGCTGTCAAAAAGCTGAAATATTTGAAGAATTTGAAGGATTCTCCATTCATTTGAATGAGAGCAAAAAAGTTACAAAAAGTTGAATATTTTAAATATTATAAAAGTTATAATTACCAAAAGTCTTAGCAGTAATGTCCTGAAGGAGCTGAACGTTTTGATACCAGAATGGTTGAAATCGGTTGAAAAATGCAGAACTAGTAGGAAGTCGAAAAACGTACGGAATAATAATAATAATAATAAAAATAAAGAAAAACAGGAAAACAATAAGTGAGAATGCTGTATAGCATTCTCACTTGATAATAATAAAAATAAAGAAAAACAGGAAAACAATAAGTGAGAATGCTGTATAGCATTCTCACTTGATAAAAATAAAGAAAAACAGGAAAACAATAAGTGAGAATGCTGTATAGCATTCTCACTTGATAAAGAAAAACAGGAAAACAATAAGTGAGAATGCTGTATAGCATTCTCACTTGATGAATAAAAATGCGAAGACATATTAGATCTGCACACCAATTGCCTCCTACTGTAGACACTGTGCCCGCGTTGTCCCAAAGAGGAAATGGGAGAACTGGAGCGCATTATAGCTGTTTTTGGGTAAAAAGCAAAATTACAAAGTTAACAGTCTGAACACAGACACTGAGTTTTGGTCACAGCATCACACAATATTCTTCACGTGTTGGTGGAGCTTAAAGCTCAACAAATACTTGCTTGGAGGGAGTAGCAAGTGAAGAGTAGGAAGAAAGTAGAACTCTTATTAATTCTTGCATTGCTTTGTGTCCTAAAGCCCAGAAACAAGACAGTGGGTCAAATGGAAGTTTTATTTGTCTGTGTCAAAAGCCTTCCCTCAGCTATTAACCTTTTATTGAGACCTGCAGCCATTCTTAACCCAGTGAGCGGATTTTTACTCTATGTGGATAATACTTGAAAAATTCAATCAAGCACAAATCTTCCAAAGATTCATATACCAGATCGATTTCTTCTAGTAACTGTCAAGAGAAAACCCGTCTCAAAAGCACATTAAATAATATCACTCCCAAGCCTATTCCAATACAGATAAACTTATATAGATCAATTAAACCCTGATGTCTCAAGAAAATGTAATTTAATATAATTTTGTGCTGTTGACAGAGGTTGACGGGTATTTTTTTTGTTGGTCTTTTTTGCTTTGTATCATCTTGGGCATACAGTACAACAAATAATGTTGGCTAGAAGCAACCCTGTTAGCCAGATTTCAATCTGTTCTGGTAGTCATCAAGACATATTGGATATCTTTAGGGCTGTAGCGATGTATCCAGCTCACCAGCTCAGACAATAACAATATAAGATTTACGAGAATAAATCGTTACAATTTAAAGCTATATTTGGGGAAATTGATAATCCCAGTTATTTCATTTGTGTTTTTTCTGTGTATTGGTTTTCAAAAAGAGAGTAGGTTTTGACAAATTTCAATCATATAACCAGCTAGGTGTTTACTCACATTTTAATATCTATGTCTCATAATAAAAGCTTAAATTTTTTTAGGAGATGCTCAAAATAACAAAATGGAGCTGCACGCGACAGGTTCCTGTTTGATGAGAAATAACGTTGTTTTAATATTGGTATAAGATCTGGTTCCAAAGTCTTTGGTTCCTAAATTTCTTCAGTACTTACACGATCGTCCATTGAGTGGACATCTGGGCAGGCTAAAGACACTCCTCTGGCTGTTGGAGGTAGCCTGGTGGCCGACAGTCTGTAAGGATGTTTGGACTCATGTAAAGAACTGTGCAGTTTGTCAGAAGTACAAACCCGACAATCAAGCTCCAGCTGTCTCTTTTGGCTGCCTCAATTTACGGCTAGAATCTGCTTGCATCAGCCTGTAGCGACACCAAGCTTTTGCCTCTAATCCAAAGGGTTCGAGAGCAGCATCTAATTTCATTTGGGTATATTTTTTTAGCTGTTTTTGGAATTTTGGGGACACCAGTTAAAACATTTCCCTGGTAAACTTGGAATGTCAAATACGTGGGTTAAAAGGAGAAAGACCTATTTGAAGTATGCATGATAAACCTTTTCACTGCTGGTCTCCATTCCTTCGCTTTTACTATATTAGCTCTTTGTTTAAAGCCAAAATTTGTGCTGAAACTATCTTTTTTAATTCAACATGTTCTGCCTTCCCTGATTCTGTTGCCCCAATATAATGCAAAACCCACCTTTCTAGTACTTAAATAAATTTTGTTGTGCACTCGGATATCAAATCATGGAGTAACCTGGGAAATACTAGTGGTTTCACCAGACTGGTCTTTTGAAGTGGAGGATTTTTCACCCCGCCTGTTTCTGAAACATTGCAGTTCCAATTTATATAGATCACAAATGAATGATTTCAATGTTAAAAGGAAGAACTGAAAAGCAGGATGTGTCCCCTTTAAATCATTCATCATCAGCCTTGGCTGAATAATGCCACCTGTGCTCTTAGATGCAATAGTCTTTACTGCTTCACTGAAGGATGGGGGTTCTTGTGTGCTTTGTGGTCCTTTAAAAAAAAATTAAAAGACAAAGTCTGATTCGGATGAGTATTTACCTCTAAAATGTTTTGCTTTTGTAGAGCAGTTTGAACTCATGACCTTTTTCTTTTTTTAAAGGAAGTAGTCCATTATTTAAGACCTTCTAATTCCTAACAATATATACTCTCCTTTCTTGTGTTTCTAAGGAAACCATTTACTTCGTTGGGCCTTGCGTTCAACTCTAATCACATAATTTTTTTTGTGTAGCTTTTTTTACCAGCTGCATTCAAATACGTGATTGTGCAGCCTCGTATCAAAAAGAAAAACCTTGGATAAAATTCTCTGACTATTGACCAATATCTAACCACCTGTTGTGGCCAAGATTTTAGAAAAGACTGTTTTGAAATGAGCTTCTGTCCTTTCTATAAATCAGAATAAATGCTGGACCAAAATTCAGGCACAGTGAATCCAATACATTGATGACTGAAACTTAAAGTTACTTACTTGAACCCAGA
This sequence comes from Fundulus heteroclitus, assembly GCF_011125445.2. NCBI lineage: Eukaryota > Metazoa > Chordata > Actinopteri > Cyprinodontiformes > Fundulidae > Fundulus > Fundulus heteroclitus. The sequence goes on along the minus strand of NW_023397110.1, from coordinate 369,995 downwards.
ACAGAGATACATATCCAAAGTATGTGGCATTTAACAATACTGAGTCAAACCAGCATAGAAACATAGCAAAAATAACACAGTAAAAACATGCAATGAATGACTGAACTTAGTACCAGACAAAAAAACAAAAACAGAATAAGCACATATTTGTTTGCATTGGGACTAGATGTTTATGGCATTTGTGACAATTGTGTTGACTTAAGTTGCTTGGTTGTTGCAGTATCTTTTAGATGTAGTCCTTGACACTCTGTAAAGGACTGGCAACTTGTCCAGGATGTATAGCAACCCTAACCCTGTTGCCCAATGAAAGCTAAATGGATTTGATTTATGTAGAACTTTTCTAGTGATACTGACTACTCACACCAATTTACACTAGAGCCACATTCTTCCAATTGTACTCACATTTATACACATTCCTAAATCGATATGCAGATTGGCAGGCAACTACTTTCAGATTGCAAGAGATCTATTCTTCCCATTGAGCAACAATCACCACACAAAGACTGATATAAGCACCAGCGTCCCCACAGCAGGTATAAATAAATTAAGTTGTCATATTAGTTAAGCCCCTCCCCTCTAGCTTCCTAACTATGAGATGGTAACTCAAACCAGCTCTCTGAGATTCTTAATCTGTTGGTTTGACCCTGTACAGATGAGGCAATCTATTTAAGATGGTGTTGAGGAATATATCTCTATCTGTTCACAGCCCCACTTCTGAGTGTCATGATTTTGTCCTGCTGTCCGGTTTTCCTATCTTCCGTAATTTCTTTGGCCCGTTCATTGTGCCTTGTTTGCTGTCTCTGCTGAGTGGCATGAACAGCTGCACCTGTGGCAGCTCGTTTACCTCATTTCATTCACCTGCTGACCAGCCTTTATACACCGGGTCCTCACAGCTGGTTGTTGCCAGATAATTTGAAAGCCTTTGTCATGAGTAGATGAGTAGCTTCTGTTCTCTTGAAACGACCTGGATTGTTTCCCAAACTACAATAATTACTTAGCCCATTTAGACTTGTTAGCTTTCTTCTGCCGGCCTCACCCAAGCCCAATTCACTGACCTGTCTTTAGCCTCAGCTCTCTCAGCATTGCCAGACTCCAGTGGTCGCTTTTGCCTGCCTAAACCAAGGTTTTTGTTTATCATTTTAATAAACAGTTTAAATTGAAGCACAGTGTCTGGTTCAATTTTAGTGACTTGGGAAATAATAAGTCACAGGGGTGTTGTTTAAATTAGGTTAAGGCTACTTTTTAAAACCTAATAATGCAAGAAACAAATACCAAGACAATTTTAAAACTATCAAAGAACTTATTATTGAAAATTATAATATGTCCAGGAATCACAAAGGCCCCAGGTGTTGGAGTGGCAATGGGAAAGGGGCTGTTGATTGCCAGGGGCTCTTGTTAGAACGGTTTAGAAGCTAAGTGTTGCATGAACACTGCTAGCGGCTAGCTTTGCCGAAGCGTTCAGCCATCTTAGCTTCAGGCCTGTTGTGTATACCGGCCCTTTACCTAACTCAAAGCTATTAGCCAAAACTCCTTCAATGCTGTTTACATGAAAAGTGATACATTTGCTGGACAAGTCTAACCGGTTAGATACCCCTCTTCCAGGCTAAATACAGTTAACTGTTAATTAAAATGCCAATTGTTAGTGCTAATCATTAAAAGCTCATAGCCCTTCATCACAACTATTTGAAACAATTTTCATTATAGCTATCCTTTGATGATATATTACAAATTGCCAATTAGAATGATTAATATTCATAATCAAACAGGTACAATTGCACAACAACCAATTTAATTAAAAGTGACCATATAAACAAGCAGCACAGTTATAGATGTAAATGAAAAAAAAGACAAAAAATAGTTAATGTGCTAAACAAGAGATGGAAACACATTTGCTAAATAAATTCTGATGCAGTGAAAATTGACCTAAAATGACTAATCAGCTGTTTCTGCTGTCAGTGTCTTCCTGGATATTCCCATAACAAATAGAATTGCGTCTCTTTCTCTACATCTCCGGAGAGCATATAACATCAACAATACTAGTTGACATGACAAGAACAGTAACAACTTGCCAAATAGCAACACATTCTTAAAAAACTTTTTCCATTTTTCTCAGACTTGCGGTCCATATTCAAAGTAATTTGATGGTTTATTTACAACCTCTACTTCTGTTTTTTTTAGCCATATGTAATGTCAGCTTCTGACAAAATTACGCTTTGCGTATGTAGCCCACCTATACCGCACTGAAGTAGGTAAGGGCCCCTGAGTTTGTAAAAACCCCTAAAATCAATTTACTCTAAACTTCTATTTTGACTTGAGTTTGTCCAACCTCTGAGTTCATATAAATACAACATAAGGCAATCAAAATCAATGTTATAACCCAGCCTTACTTATGCTTATTTATTATCCAATGTTTTAACTTATTGAAAGTAATCAAACAACACACAACAGTTTATACGTTTTTTTAACTTATATTGAACAAAAGAAAACAGAAACAATACAATTCAACTGTTTAAAAAAATATGAATTCAAATTCCACTCTGTAATAAAGTTTTAGATTAAATTGTCCAACTTAAACTCAATATGTGGGCCCACACTCCCTAATTTACACCTAAGCCGGCATATAGTTTAAAATAAAACAAAATACCCCCCGTTGCAGGCCTGAGGTGATGTTGGAAAGGTGGGATGAGGTCCCTCACTCTGAAGTTCCAAACCTCCAGATAATTCACCTGTCCTACGGTCTCGGCTGATAAGGGAAGATGGATTCAGGATGTTGTTCGCACTTCACCCGTCTTTGGTCCCCAAGAAGGCAGTAGTCAGCAGGAAGGTCCAGTGAAGATGCAGTGTTCTGGCTCAGCTCCGTAGACCATCAGTTTCGCTCTCTGCACGGGACTTGACTTCCCAAGCTTCCACGCCGGAAACTACTCCAGTCTCTGTTAGCTGAGTTAGCTTTCAGTACTAAAAGTCCATTCATTTTGCTGGGGAATGCCAATGCATTAACAAGCACTGAAACAAACTTATGGCTTCTATGCAGTAAATTTCGGGTTGAAATAATACTAGTAGTAGCCAACTATGAGGTAGAGCTGATATTCAACAAATGACTGTCAAGTTGAAAGTCCCAAACATCAGCAAACACCTGTTTTTTCAGCAAAACGTAGATAAGTTTTTTTCCGTGGTCCCATCACAACCTTCAGGTATGGACCATGACCAAAAGAATGAGATCCCGGATACAAGCAGTCGAAATGAGCTTCCTTTGGAAAGTGGCTGTGTTTAGCACAAGAGATAGTATAACGAGTAATTTGAGGTGGTTAAGACATTTTATCTGGGTGTGCCATGGGCTCATCCCTTTGGAGGTTTTCTGGGAACATCCCACTGGGAGGACACCCCAGGGCAGACACATAACTTACTTGAGGGACTATATGGGAATGCCTTGGCCTCCCCCAGAATGAACTGGATGATGTTGCTTATCAGAGCTGAAATTTTGATTTTAGAATTATACCTGTCAACATAGGTTGATAGTTATGGTTATTGTTGTTCTTAGAGTTTGTGAACGGACAAACAAGTAAGTCACCACATTCACACACTTACCTGTCTTGTTATAACACCAATCAGTCAGCTCTCAGAGGCAGAGAGGGTTTATGGCATCTTTATAGGAGGTGAAGTACCACTCTATAGACCACTTGGCTGCTCATATAAATTACTCATCAGTGTGTGTGTGTGTGTGTGTGTGTGTGTGTGTGTGTGTGTGTGTGTGTGTGTGTGTGTGTGTGTGTGTGTGTGTGTGCATGAGGCCAGGCGGGTATGGGCACCATGCTGTGTGACTATACAGCTCATAACTGGGCATTTTGAGAGCAAAATATTTCTCACATAGTCATGGAAAGGTCTGTGTGCGCTCATGTGTCAGCTGAAGTTACACATAAATGGGCTTCTCTGACTGTGTGTTATGAGGGCACATAACTGTCTGTTCTGTTGGAAAGCAGAGAAGATGAAATGAACTATGAGTCTGTATTTGCACCATTTGAGGTGCAAGATAGCAAGTAAGATTTTCGAGCTACAGAAAGTAGTGCTGAAAGGAAGAGGGGAAGTAGGGGTGTTGGATATGGATAAAAAGAAAAAGCAAAAGGAAAAGAGTACAAAGAAACTTACATTTTAATGCATTTTATGCCGTCTTCATTAGTCTCTTTTGTATTTGGAGACTGACTACTTTTTTCATAACTTTGGATATTTTGTTCCTCTCAATAAATTAAATAATCTGTTGAGAAATTCATCAATAGTTACTCACACTGTTTTTGTCAGTCATTAAAATTTGTTTGATAATCTTAAACATTTAATGAGCTCTACACAGGGGGATCGCCAAACGACAGTGACGAACAGCTTTCATCGCGACTGCGGAGAAGACCCAACACACAGGACAAAACAGCGACAGCACCGTTTCAAATCATGCTCATGGATCGCATGTTTCCCAAAAACTGTATTGGTTAAGGAACTGGAGGGCTTTTGATGTTTTCAAAGCAGTCCGTGACCAACAATGATGAAGAGTCAGAAGATTTTGGTAGAATTGACTGAAATCTTGCTTTCATGTCTACTCTACAAAAGAAAAAAATCAACCGGGTTCATCCTATATTACAAAGAAACGGCCAGGAGAATATCATCATTTTAAAGGCGCACCTCACGGCTCATCCTGTCACGGTTTACACTGTTCCTGGTTTTGGTATTTATCAGATCAGCCTGGTTTCAGGTCCCTTCTGCCCACTCAGATGCTTGAAGGCCCTGTTGATATCATCCTATTTGACCTTAGGTGCAAGCAACAGTGAAGAGGAGTTTGAAGAGATACCAGTGGTGAATTTGGGGGGGGGTGGGCCTTGGTGTGCGAGTGAGGAATTCAAGTCTGACAATCGAAAAAGCAGTAGAAGAGATTCAAATCCTTAGTTAAGCAGGCGTCATCACAACACATGGAGGAGGGGAACTCCTCCATGTGCTGTTGGTAATAGATAGTTGATAATGGCGTTCAGACTCCTGCCCATTGAAGAAGGGTAATTTGTGGAAAAATTGTTTTTAGTTTCTTACTGAAATGTCTTTTTACTAGCTTGATCCTCTGTCAGTTTATGGAACAGTGCAGGGACATGCGGGATGCTCTGATGAAGTACATGGAGAACAATGTGAAAAGATTCAGCCCTAATTGCAGCATGTTACATTCTGAATCTTCCCAATAAAGTTGAGTGATTCTACCATGGTAGTGTTGCTTTATCTCTTTTATGTATTATAAAAAACAGATATCTAAAATACAACCTAAAATTGTGATTATTTAGGCTTAGGTTGGGGTTTCTTTTTAATGAAAGCCATTATCACTGTATCCTCAGAAACAATGTAGTGTTGCAGCTATAATTTTTGTTTTTATTTTATTAATAGTGATTATTTTGACAACAAATGAAACAAAAGAGATACTTTAAGATTAAAATACTTCACTCCACAAGCTTTTTGAACAGCATGAAAACATTTAATACACATTTAAAAAACATTGCACTTTGTAAAAAAAAAAAGAAAGAAAGAGGAATACACACAAGACTAAAGCATGAAATACAACATTAAACTGTACAAAAAAAATCAGACATCAAATTTTCTCCGGACATTTCAATGTCAATCTATCCGTAATACTGACAATGTCAAATCTTTAAATCAGCTAAATATAATCTGATCATTCTCAATTTCCTCTTAGAATATACTTAAGTAGTTTTGTTTTGTTTTAAAAAAATCTTAATATTTAACTGATTACTAATAGTTATTGAATTATTTAGTAACTAGATCTGATGTAATCATATAGAAAATACACTGAAACTGATATTGAGATTCTGAGAGTAAATAAATCATTGTACATTCCTTTCACTCCTTTGTGTAGTGCGCACATTGGGCTCCCTGGCAAGATAATTTACCCTTAGACTGATTTAGGAAAGATATACCAGTAATAAACATTTAATGATACAGATGTAATTTGACACACACAGAGAGGAAAAAAAGAATCCGAGAACTCACACTATGCAGCGACAACACTGTGTGCACTGACAGTGTGTAAAAGTACTGCAGTTGTTGGGTAATCATTGCTGAAGCATTCAGAGTTCCTTTCACTGGAACTGAGGGGCCAAGCCCAGCTCCTGAAAAACAACCCCACACCATAATTCCCCCCCCACCAAACTTTACACTGTCATGATATTTTTCTAGGATGAACCCGGACACAGCACGCACACACAGAGCTAGTTCGTAGAAGAGAGTTTATTGAACAGGGTGTGGAAGATGGATGATGATGAACCCAGAGTCTTTCAACAGACGGAGGTGTAGGGTGCAGAAGCTGGCCGGCAGGAGGCATGTGGAGACACTGACCGGGAGGAACTCTGGAGCCGAAGACTTGAGACCAGAACGGAGCATCTGAGCTGAGGGGCTGGAGACCAGAACATCAGAGCCGTGGACATGCGAGCAGAACATCTGAGCCGTGGACTGGAGACCAGAACACCTGAGCCATGGACTTGAGAGCAGAACATCTGAGCCGTAGACTTGAGACCAGAACTTCTGAGCCATGGACTGGAGACCAGAACATCTGAGCCGTGGACTGGAGACCAGAACATCTGAGCCGTGGACTTGAGACCAGAACATCTGAGCCGTGGACTTGAGACCAGAACATCTGAGCCGTGGACTGGAGACCAGAACTTCTGAGCCATGGACTGGAGGCCAGAACAGCTCACCAGGAGATGAGAACAGGAGTGGGAACAGAGATGAGCTGGATCTAGGCTGAGACTGGAACAAAACAAAGCTGACGGAAAGTCTATAGGCTGACTGTAACAAAAAACAAAGTTGAAGTAAGTCTTCAGGCTGACTGTAACAAAAAACTGAGCTGACAAGGATTCTGGCAGAGACTGAGTGGGAGTGAACGCTATGGACCGGCGACGAGAACAGAATGAGGTGAGTCTTATAAAGAGGTGAACACAGGTGGCAACAGATCAGGGGTAATTGCAGCCTGACAGGTGAAGGGAATGAAAACTAATTAGTGTCCAGAAGTGTGATAAAAGCTGAGCGAGGGAGAGCTAAGTGAACTACAAAATAACAAAGAAGCCAGACAAAACTTAAACCATGACATACACTTGGCACAATCCAGTCAGACAAGTATTGCTCTGACTTCAAGCCCTGACTCGTCCATCAATTTCCAGATGGAGAAGCACGATTAGTCACTCCGGAGAACGCTTGCGTCACACCATTGCATCCGATTATTTGCATTGCACTTGGTGATGCATGGCTTGGATGCAGCTGCTCGACCGTGGAAACCCATTCCATGAAGCTCTCTGCACACTGTTCTTGAGCTAATCTGAAGGCCACATTAAGTTTGGAGGTGTGTAGTGATTGACTCTGCAGAAAGTTGCGACGTCTTCGCACTATACGCTTCAGCATCTGCTGACCCAGCTCCTTCAGGTTACGTTGCCTACTACTTTCTTATGATACAGCGGACAGTTGACTGTGGAATATTTAGGCCCGAGGAAATTTTATGACTGGATTTGTTGCACAGGTGGCATCCTATCACAGTTCCATGCTGGAATTCACTGAGCTCCTGAGAGAGACCCATTCTTTCACAAATGTTTGTAAAAACAGTCTGTATGCCTCGGTGCTTGATTTTATATACACGTGTGCCCATGGAAGTGATTGGAACACCTGGTTCCAATAATGTGGATGGGTGAGCAAATGCTTTTGCCAATATAGTGTGTATCAAATGTGAAAATCTTAGCTGAATGTTTTTGGAGTTTTGAGAAAATTCTGAACAGTTTAGCCACTGCGTTGGTGTGTGTGCGCACGAGGAGCAGGCTCGCTTTCTGTGGCAGAGAAGAGGAGAACAGCTCAGCGCGTAAAGCCTTTAACCTATATAAAAATAATTTTGCTATGGTCAAAAGTTCACAATGCTGTACTTCAAAACCGTCCCTGATCATCCCAGCCATGACATAGGAAAAATTATACTCATAAAGCTCTAAAGATCAGTCACGTCTCCCCTACTCTTCCTTCACCCCCCCCCCCCTCACACACACACACACACACACACACACACACACACACACACACACACACACACACACACACACACACACACACACAACTGAGGTCCTAGCGTTGCTCAGGCAGAAATAAGCTGTGCTTTATATACACCAACAGAAGTAGAATAGATTAGAGCCCGGCAGTGAGAAATGGGGTTGGAGGTGGTGTAAAAAGGGCTAAGGCATCAGCTGCGCATTGTCCTCCTGTTTCTCCAGAGTCTGCATGAGTGAGAGCATGAGTAGGAAGATATGGATGCAACTTCTTTGCATTTGTCTGATTGTCTGCTCTCTTACTGCCGCTGTTGTGCCATCAAGCCATGAGGAAAAATCAGAATGGGTTGTAAGCATAGGAATTTCAGCCTTTTTCAGGCACCAAGAACTGCCCCCCTCAGCAGGGTGACGTTGCTATAAGGGTTTGCTCCCACAGACAAACGTCCTCAGTCCTGTTGCTCCTGCCTGGAGCGACAAAGGGGGGGACTTCTCTTCTTCCAGAGGACCTAGCTAGGCTTGAAGAACTGCAGGCTGGATCAAAGCTAAGTCTGCAGTCTAACTTCTGCATAACCAGACGCTGAAGTATCAGAATCCACCTATGCCGAAACCAGCTTTGTTTATTTTTCTCAGCTGTTGCAGAAAAGTTGACTCGAGACGGCGCAGAGCGGCCTCCTTTCCTTGGAGTACTTCAAATACTTCCAACTGGATGCCCCAAAGTGAACAAAGTGACACAGAGGCACCGACAGGTTTGACAGAGAAATAAGCAGGGAAAGTTAAATGGTTTATTTAGAAGGTTTACTCAATGCGTTTTCAGGGTGTTTTTAAATATGTGGAGCTAACTGACATAGCTCCCATTAGCATTTTGAAACCATGCCACACTGATGTAATTCGAGAGTGTTTTTACGGTTATAACAAACATTATCTCCACAAGGGTTTTATACATTGATGGGATATTGATGTTTGTGTTATCCGGTCCGCTCATTACAACCAAAATAAAGCCGAAGCTTTTTAAAATTGGCACTGAATGTCTGCTAGCCTAATGCTGTTAGCTTCCGGTAACATTCACTTTTCCCGGATACGCGACTACTGTTTCCTTTCAAACATAAGGTTTGTTTCCTTTTGCTCCACCATCGTTTGATACTGCTACGAGCGTTATTACCGCATTAATATGGAACATTAATGTTGATTTAATGGTGTTTTTGTCTAACTTTAGGATTAACCAATTTTAGAAATCAATTCCTACAGCGACTCCTAGCTTCCCAGAAGTATAATTGCTTTAATAAAATCAAGCGTTCTAAAGTTTACTGATTTTTACTGAGAAAATCATTCTTTAAAATTTTATTTTATCCAATAATGTTTGCTTAACTCAGGATTTGCATTGTGAATGGGTTGAAACATACCAAACGTTGTTCTGAATTAGTTAAACTAATTTAACCTCATTCCACTTTCTTTAAGATTAACTTTTGGTACTTTAACTTAGATCTGCAGTGAACCAGGACTCACTGAATTATTCTGATGATGATGATCAACCATTTGGCGTGATCACTAAGGTGGTGAACGAACAGAGCTGTACGTGGGAGGAGCAGAATGAAAGCTGGATACGCTGGAACGCAAGTTATTATTATAACTGATGCCCACAAAAACATATGAACTTCATGCGACTAGTCTCCAAGGTTAACACACAACTTAAATGTTGTGTCGTCATATGTGCTTTTCTCATGCAAGGTTTTTTGATATCTCAAAACTGTATCCTGGAATATGATAAAGTGTGAAATATGTATTTTTTTCCCTCTCCCTCATCTCACCTTTATCTCACACATCAAACTCCACAGTATTGTACTGTGCAATTAATTTTTTTTAAAGCTTGTTTTTAGAGTTACCGGATTTTAACTCTTAGGCTGAACAATTTTGTTATGAAGACCAATTAATGAGAAAACTTCTCTAAGTGCAGCACTGAGTTTGTACATTAATGCAGTGCAGATAAAGGAGTTCATTTCATGTGTCACAATAGGTAAGCAGGCACAAACAGGATAGACTCTGTTTGAAGACTTTCCCCATAGATCTGTATTTGCATATGGTGGGTAAGCCAGGAGCACAGGGGGTGCAACATCAAAATGAGATCAAAGAGGAATATTTGGTGAAATATGAGGTGCGGGACTCATAGAGACTCATCTTCAGGGCACAAAACAAAAACTTATTCAACAGACCAAAACAACTGATAACTTTAAGGCTGATGACTTCTTTTAGTATTTGCTGAAGTGTATGATACAGTCTAATTATGCAATACAGTTCAAATCTGGCCACTATTTTATAGACACTAATTAAAACTGTGAGTACCTAAAAGTGAGTAAAATAAATCTACTTTTCTTGGAGGTCATGTGTTAACAGAAACGTACATGTTTCTACAAATTTTTCTCTCACATTTTCACAGTATGATGTCTATTGATCAAGAACAACTTCAATCTGTAATTCTGCACACATTTAACTCTTTGATTCCTATACCTTGAAAATATAATTGATGGACATTTTAGATTAGCCCAACAACCAACAATGATGGCATTAGTGAGTCTTTAAAAATGTCTAGTATGTGTCAAAGTATCTCTGACGTAAAAAAATCGTATGTGGAAGATTGAAATTTGGAAAAACCTTATTAATAAGTACATAATTAGTTAGCCTTACATCGTGATCGATTGGTTAAACTCTGAAATGTAAGACTGGTTCTTTTTAAATGATGGAATGATTATGTGTTGGATGTGCCTGGATGAGTTTTTTCTAAACTACAATTCAATTCAATTTTATTTATATAGCACCAATTCATGAAACCTATAATCTCAAGGCACCTCCAAAGTCAAATTCAATCAGATTATACAGATTGGTTAAAAACTTTCCAATCTAAGGACACCTAGTAGATTGCATCAAGTCTTGAAGAGCAACATTCACTCCTCCTGAAAGAGCGTAGAGCCACATGGACAGTCGTCTGCATTGTCCATGGCTTTGCAGCAATCCCTCATACTGAGCAAGCATGAAGCAACAGTGGAGAGGAAAACTCCCCTTTAACGGGAAGGAAAACCTCCAGCAGAACCAGACTCAGTGTGAACGGTCATCTGCCTCAACCAACTGGGGGTTAGAGAAGACAGACAAAAATAATCACAGAAGCATACATTCATTCAGGAATCTTTTCTATGTTATATGGTAATAGCAGATGATCTGTCTTCCCCGAATGATGTTACTGCTAACAGAATGCCAGACCAGGTGTACCTACTATGGAGAAAAAAAAATGACAGAACAAAAAGGTAAAAGATGAAATAACAACAAGCAATGCAAATTGGAGAACAGTAGGAGAACTCTAACCTGACGAGCCAGATGAATTTTGTTCCGCTTAGCTCCGCCTAGCTTCACTCTCATCCATCTGGGACCTCTTCCATAAACGATGTTTTCGCCCTTCTCCCAACCGGATTTGGCAAGAGCCTGATCTACCAAATGGCTCCTCTGGTAGTTAAGGTGCTTGCATTACACTGGTTTACATCATTAGCTATTGCCTGTCTTTTGTTTCACGATTTGTACTTACCTCAATGACACTTTGTCGAGCTCTGGTCTCAGTTGTTGGCCTTGACAATTTAGTAGCTGGGGGAGCAGTGGGTTCGGGGTCGGGGACGCAATTTCGACGGTGTCGGTTCCCTGTCCTGTTTATGTGCGACAGGCGTCTTTGCACTCACTGATGTTTCTGATGAAGTTGATTGTTCAGAAAGCGGGTTCCTCTTCTGCTTTTTGCCATCCTCTAAGATTTGCCAGACTATCTTCGAGTCTGCCGATCAAGCGAAAGCACCGGTTGCATATCCGACATGATCTTGTAACAATGTTAAACCGAGTTCTGTAAGTCGTTCGTCTATACTTTTTTGGTTGGGTTCTTTGTTAAAAATAAGTCTGCTGTGCACAAGGTTGCCTTTTATCCGCACATTTTCATGGCACAGACGACATTGATCATTTACCGACATTGCGCTGATTCCACTGTTGCTATATACAAGATGTCGGCTGTTCTGTTTTGTTTTTTCCTGCATCGCCACAGTTAGCTTCGGTGTGAGTGGTTGAAATAGCACGTCGATAAAGATGAAAGACAAGTGGCTTATCCAATCATATGCAAGGATTTTTGATAAGGCCCAGCCTTCTAAAACGCCATTCCTATGGATCAGTTCCAGATGGATGAGTGGAGCTAGGCGGAGTGAAATTCATTTGGCTAGGGTCAGGTTAGAAGAACTCAGCAGAGTGAGAAAAATAGACCCTCATGTCCTCCAGCAGCCTAAGCCTATAGCAGCACAACTATAGCGATTGCTCAGCATAAGCTAAGCCACTCTAACTATAAGCTTTGTCAAAAAGGAAAGTTTTAAGCCAAGTCTTAAAAGTAGACAGGATGTCTGCCGCATGGACCAAAACAACCAGTAGACCTGCAGTCTGAGATTGAAGTGCTCTGTAGGAATATACAGGGTAATTCAAGGGCAGCGTCCTGTGAGTTCTGTGTATGGCGGTTGTTAGATAGATAGATAGATAGATAGATAGATAGAGAGAGAGAGAGAGAGACACAGACTCTGGACCCCCCACAGTTACTAAGGTGAATTAAAATTTGCATGAACTGATTTTGTTGCTGATTCATGGATTGTAAAAAGGTGTTGTGTTGTCCGAGGTGTAGGAAACCACATTCCATATTCGCACCCGAGAGTCAGGTTAGTCTGAATTAGGGTGACGAGGTGTCACAATTTGTCCCCTATTTCTCACTGTCGTCCTGCTGTCCCACAAGCTGAAACATTGTCCCACATTTGACTAGATCAGATTGGTAAAAGCCAAAAAATTAATCCACATGTGCTTTTCTGAAACAAGGAATGCAGAGCTGCAGTCATCGTCAATGAGAGCTGTATCGGCTGTCAATCAATATGGGCTACCAGCGTTTAATGATTATATTTACCAATTAGCCTATTATTATCAATTAGCAATTATGGACCTTGTTTACCATAAAAGATAGGTGTTTAACCAGTTGTAAAACTGAGTTAGGTCAGCTACCAGCAATAGGTAATAACCTTAATTTATCATTGCAACTCGAATCACTAATCATTACCCACAAACAAAGGAACATTTTTATTATATATATATATATATATATATATATATATATATATATATATATATATATATATATATATATATATATATATATATATGTTCTTGTTGTAACTCAAAAAGCAACTCTTAGAGACAAATTGATCACTTAACCATAGAGGACCATAGTTAAAATAGTTAAACCAATAATTCCCTCTTACAGCAATTAAGCAATTATTCTATTTAATACTAATACTACTTGAACACACTACTGAATCAAACAACACAACATAAATGAAGAAAATAAAACAATGCACAGTGAGCTTAATGATAACGTTCAGAATAATAGTGTTAGCCATCGTTCACAGAAACCAAAATAAACACAATAAATAACTTATCATCTGAATTCAGTCACACCATGTAAATATTTAACAGGCTGCTCAACAATCTCCTTCTGGAGTAAAACATTGGCATTAAAACCTACCTCTAATGACCTCTGCCCAGGCAAGTATTGACTTCTATATCTATAAGAAATGAAAGGGTTTCTTCTCTTGTGGTGCTTCCAGTTGGAAGATTTGTTCAGGAACATAATGCGGCTTGGCGGGAGGTTGGCAGCTCCTTGCCATATCTCACCGGCTTCAGCAGCGGTGGAGGTTGTCCAGTCTGTGTGGAGTGGCATCATGGTAGCGGTACTTGTGATCTGCTTGACCAAAGCAGGAAAGAGATCGCCTCGTCTGTTGATTGAAAGGGGGAAGAACTCCGTAGTCTCCTCCTTGGAGTTGTGCGCTTCAATTTAATCAAGTTAGAGTCGGACCTCCTTTGTCAATCCTACAACAAAAGAGTAAAGGTGATGTGCGGCTTTGTTCAGCAAAACATTGATCACTGGCTCCACTATGTATTTAAATGCAGGGTTCTGAGCTGAGATGGTAGAGTTCCTCTCCATTACAGTGAAACTGTGGGAAGAGGCCAAATTGCCAGCCACAGTTTGGGTTATACCTTTGAGTGGAGTCAAAGTTGTGGCCCGGGCGTGTTGTGTGATGGGAGCCATAGTCCGAGTGGCCATATTATTGCATAATAGTGGGCGGCCATGAACAAAAAATATCAGGCTCATCCATTTTTTGGTTCCACTCCAGTCCTGCTTGGAAGTGCTGAAAAGGCAATGTGATATGAAACTGGGGTAAGGACAGATCAAAGTGGGAACTGGCCACATCATCACTTAGGAGTGTTTGTTTTTTTGAATCCACTACCATTGTGGCCTGATCCAAAGTGAGGAGCCACAAAAGATCTACAACAAACTGAACCAGCAATTGTACTGAGATACAGCTGAGCTAATAGGAAATTTGAAGCCACAGAGACTATGTTCAAACTGCAGGGAAATGCGACCCAAGTTATATCTTTATGCCTGTATGCAACTGGCATGCATGTAAATGGCCCAATTCTGATCTTTTCACCCGAGAAAATCCGATGTGTCCCACTTCCATATGTAGTACTAATTTGGATAGGTATCGGATATTGTTCGCAGTATGAATGGTCTTATTGCATGACTGTCTTTGATGTCACTCTCCTTTCTTTAACTACACATCCACACACAGTAGCAGCAGTTAGCGCTCCATAGAAGACCATTGTTAATAGCTGTGCTACTTTATTTTTACCTTACTTTGTCTTGCTTAATATTGTTGTCTCCCATTGCTCAACAGCTTTCTAATAATAATAAAAATAATAATGAGAAACACCGGCCGGTAGCACTTTTAGTTTATTTTTTTTTTACTTTATTGAACACTTCTAGAAATAATTACATTCATCAGTATTTCCGTACAGTGTGCTGTAATGTGACGTCTCCTTCGGTTATGCATGCAGGTCATTTTGCAGTCTTGAACCGTTCAGACAGAAGTTTGATGACCGTTGCATTTAATAGTAGTATGAACGGCCACGTAAAATTGAAAAAATCTAATTCAGCAAAAAAAAAAAAAAAATCAAAATTGAGCATCAAGACCTGCAGTGTGAACGCAGCCATAGACTGAAGTCCAGTTTGGCTTCGGTTCAAGAACCAACAGTCTTCCTAGACTTCCAAGGAAGACATCTGCTTTCTGTGTCTTTTGTTAAGGTACTTCTGATGTGAAAAGCTGGCCCACCCAAAGGCTGTACTACCTTGGAGTTTTCTCTGATACCCTTCTTTCCTTCTCTAACACTTTTCCCCTAAATTAAATGTTAGTTATTAGAATTCGAAATTAGACGTGTGACCTTTCTTTAAACTGCAGAATGAAGCCAAGGAAACCTTTTAGTAACGCTAAACCTTTAATCAGCTTTGATAACATTTAAATATAATCTTTAATAAATTATACTATTGAATTTAATAAATAAATTCTGGATTTGACAAACATCCAGAATCACTTTGCTTTTTTGTATTTAATAGGACACGTAAATCCTTGAGATATGTGAAAAATTTCTCCTTCAGAACTCAGTTTTCAGATTTGATACTGATTGTTCATGTACATTAATGTAATCAAAGTAGTCATCTAATCTGCCACAAACCAGATTAATATGTCGCTAAATTACAACACACTTTCACACATGGTAAACAGTTTCTTACTGCATGGTAGTTCACATCTGAGAGCACAACCAATTAGATGAAAATGCTGTAGTCTTGTCATCTGGTCTTGGAGCTTGTTTCCCAATTAAAAGTGTAGAACAGTGCAACAGAACAGTAAAAGTTTGGAAGAACATAGTGTTGACCCCAAAGGAGGTATAAAAACAACAACAGAAGAAACACAGTTGTCTACTTTTTGAGCTCAGAGAACAAACAACACATGTTGATTGGTCAAAGAGAATCTCCAAGGCAATCGTGTAGTACTATGTCATTAAAGTGTACATTGGTTGCTTTTTGTAGAGTATTGAGGGAGCTGATAGGTACAGAAATAAAGAAAAGGGAAAAATACATATGGGTTCCCATGTGGAGGATTCAACACAGTAGAAAGACAGGATTTTTTTTTCTTTCTCAGCCTTTTGTTTTTTAAATTCTTCCCTAAGTGTGCTCCAGTGTGTCAGACTGAGAGCTAAAAGCAGCTCAATGAAAGACCCTACATAGCCAGATGAGGGGCAATGTACTCTAAAAGGCAGCACTTTCTAATCAAGAAACTTCAAAGAGAAAGATTACACACAGATTGCTCACACTTCTCACACCAGACTACTCGCCGCTCTATCCTCATACATGTATTTATTTAGCAGGGCGCTCAGGAGCACTATAAGATACCTTACTGACTTGGACTTGTTGTGAGTGAGGGCAAGGCACACATCCAAGTTTGATTGCGCACATGGAACCAGCTGGTTTATAAAAGTGCCAGCATGATAGGCGATCTGAAAGTGGACTGAATTAATTCTGATTCTCCCCTCTCCCCTGTAGCCATGGAGACTCAAATCCCCTAAAAGATGTGGAATAGAGAAGTGTCAATTGGGAACAATTTGCAGTATTTTCTACCTGAAGCATTTTACCACCTGTGGCCCAGTGCAGCTTTTTTCAGGTTTCATTTTAGCAACAGAAGAAAAGCAAAGTGATTTATTTCAATATTTATTTGTTCTGCTTTGCTTTTTGATTTTGAGCTTAAGCAATGTCTGAAGTTTCTACATTTGTCTCCAAATCTATTTTTAACTAATGTGATTTAGTGCAGTACATGTTAATTTGGGTACATTTAAACCATTTACATTAGTAAATAGAAACCAAATTCTAGTTAGTACTTCAAACACTACTGCTTACTGCAAAATAATAAGAAATGTCAATACCCTGGGGTACAAAACTGGTTACATAGTATTACAGAATTTAGATATATACTTGTAAAAGGAAAACTGTATTGTTAAATTGCTAATTGCCAAAACTACCTCTCCCAAGGAAAAGTGCAAACTGGGCTGTATACATGTCATGTACTCATGTTGCATTGGGGTAAAAAAGACATTCTTGATCACAAGGAGTCCTGTATTGATTAAATCAAGGTGAAAATGCGCTTTTCATGACTGTCATCAAATCTCTCAACTTGGGTTGACAGAAAAGATTACAATAAATCTGACAGATGTGCCAGTTGCTTAAAAATCATCTTAATTTGGTAAAATGTTTATTTGGAACCCAAAATGATTACACATGCTTTCGAAAAGCTTTGACTAGTGCCACCATAGAACAAAGATCAATGTATGAACTGCTAATAATTATTTTTCATTAATGAACAGCAAATTTCAAACCTAAAATAACCACATTAAAATCTTACTCCTGTTCCAGAAAATATATTTTCAGTTGCATTGTGGCAATGTGAAAAAAGACATTTGCCACCTTACACAAATTTTTCTGTTATTTTAGATTATCAAGCTAATAAAGGGGGCACAGTATCCTGTGTCCTATTTTTAGACAATCCCAAGGCCGGATAAATGCAGAAGGTTGTATCAGAAATCTGGCGTAAAACCTTTGTCAGATTTACCATGTGAGTCAATAACGTGATCTTCATATCAGATTGTGTTTTCTCTCTCTCTCTCTCTCTCTCTCTTTTATATATATATATATATATATATATATATATATATATATATATATATATATATATATATATTTTTTTTTTTTTCTATCACTCACTAGTTTATTATTTATTTTCTTTGTTTGTTCTAACTTAATTTGCTGTCATATTCTTTTATTCACATAGATCCATCAGTTTTGGCAGATTCAAAGGAGCTCAGCAGGAGAGGAGCTGCAGGCATTTTCTCTGGCAAGCCATTGCCATGCCAACACTGAAGTAATTTTGCCCATCTGTGTAGACACTGTGGCAACTGCTTAACCTGGTCTATACCTGCTTAAATTGCAAATATGGACATGGACATGCATATAAATTGTAAATTCACAAGTATTAACAAATAATTTAATTTCTTCTCAATTGTAACTTAACAGAGGTACAGCTCAAGATTCACCAATATCAACCCTGCTGTTTTCTTTAGCAATAGAGCCCTTAGCAATTGATGTTTGGCAATCCTTTAACATCTAAGTAATAGTCATTGGGACTACACAGCATAAAATTTTATTGTATACGCATGACATTCTCTTGACATTAACTGACCCACCTAATTCAAATAATGTTCAGAATGGACATGAAGCAAGAATTTATTATATCCATCCAATTTGGCACGGGGGGAAATCTAAACCATTTGAGTCCATACACGTCACACACAAACTACAAACAAAGGAGTTTTACAAATAACTAAAGCCCAGACATTGTATATGGGCACTCTCAATTTTCCAGATGACTTTAACCTATTGGAAAATACTCTTAGATAATCTTAAACAAGGTAATTTTGTATCCAAGTTTTATGCCAAGTTACAACATTTAAATACAGGTAGTCTATCATTCCTAAGGAAATATTTCAGGTGGACTATGGTATGATGTCACTCCGCATCTCTTTTACTGAAAACAGGTTTAATTCGGAGGCAACCAGACCTTTACTCAGTTCACTTGCATTCCAACATCAGAGGCAGTGAACACTGTCAGGAACATGATTGAACATGATGAATCACTAAAAGACAGAACCAATTTAACACCAAACCAGATTTGTAAATTGTTGGACCTCTGTCTCTCAAACCCATATTTCAAGAACAGAGAACTATTACAGACAGAAACATGGATATGCAATGGGCTCCCCGGTGTCACCGATTGTGGCCAATTTGTACATGAAGGAGGTGGAGAGCAGGGCACTCAGTTCTTACAAGGGAACACCACCAACTTACCGGTTTAGATATGTGGCTGGCACAAAATCCAAACCAAAGAAGTTGAGGCATACACCAACTACATCAACTCAGTGGACATTAACATAAGGTTTACCAGAGAGGATATCAAGAACAACATGTTGCCTTTCTGGTCTATGTGGTGCACATTGAGGAAGATGGGAGTCTCAAAACTGAGGTCTACCAGAAGCCCACACACAGAGAACAATGTCTGCATTTTGATTCACATCAACCACTCGAGCACAAACTCTCTATCAGAACTCTGAAGTATCGAGCTGACAACATTCCCTCTGCCACAGAGGAGAAACAAAAAGTATACAAACACGTCAGGAAATTACTGCAAGCGTGGGGTTACCTGAAATGGGCCTTTGTCAATGGGCCAGTAAAGCTGGCAAAAGAAACAACACTGTGTCAAACACAGAGACGCAAAAATATTGTTATTCCATATATGTCAGGAGTTTCTGAGAAACTCAGGAGAATTTTATCCAAACACAACATACCAGTAAATTTCAAACCTAATACTCTCAGAGAAACTGGTTAATCCCAAAGAAGGAACACCCAAACCACAGCTAAGCGGCGTTGTGTACGCGGTCCAATGCAGCGAGTACTGCTCAGACTTCTACATTGGAGAAACTAAACAGCAACACATAGCACAGCACAGGAGGACCAGAAGCTCGGGGCAAGATTCAGCGGTCCACTTGCACCTCAAGACCAAAGGGCACTCTTTTGATGTCAATCATGCCCAGATTTTGGACTGAGATAAAAGATGGTTTGAACGAAGGGTGAGAGAAGCCATCTTGGTGAAAAGAGAAAAGCCATCACTTAAAAGAGGTGGAGGATTGCGCTTCCAACTTCCCAGAGTTTACAGCTCGATCCTTCAACACATTTCAAAGAGATTATATCAGCAGTCTTGTCATGATTCAGGTGACCAAGTACTCCACTAACACCAAGCAATAGCTTCTAACCCAGGACCCAGGATTGTGATGGGTGGGTCATTGATTTGCATCTGACCTAGAATGCACCTAGGAGGATGGGCCTCCATGTCCTTAAAAACAGCAGCGCTCCAACTATAGGTTGCTTAAGTGCGAGCCACCAGAACTGACAAAGACTCCTGGATAGGTGTCTAAACGTTTTCAGAAAGAATTGAGTGCAAGTCTGGTTGCCTCCGACTTAAGCCTGTTTGCTGTTGTGATGACCCGGATAACTGAGAATTTGCACAGACATCTCTCTATGTTGTTCTCCTATCTCTTCTTCACATAGCTGGGCAGGCCATGTGTGCGAGTACGTGCATGTAGATGCACGTGTGTGCATGTATGTGCATTTGAACAGCTGCCACTTAGGGCTTAGCACCTCCCTGTGCTAAAATGCCACCGTCAGAGCAGTGCAGCATTTAAACAACATGGCGCCCCCAGTAGATCAAGATGTTCTGTTGCTAACAGCATTATAAAGTTATGAGTTACTTACTTCTTCACTAGAAATGTTCCTCTGAAAGTTGATGATGTTTTGCTGTGTTTTCATCCTTTACAAATATGCGCATTGGAGGCGACGTGTGAGAAGGGAAAGAAGGGTGGAGGTAAAGAGAGGCACGGCTTGTCTTGTTTTGGTTTACAGACAGTGCTCAAGCACCATTTAACCTAAACCATCAACTGTACCTTTTCATAGTAAAACTTGGCAGAGTGCTGGAGTACCCAAGAACCCAAAAGGCAACAACTTGAAATATTAGATCTAGTAATGTAATTGCTGTGGAAGTACTCTGGATCTGCAATATATGTTAAATAATTTGTATTTGTACTGTACTGGACTGGCATAATTGTGAAAATGTTCTATAAACCTAAACAAAAAAGATATGTATCTTGCTTGGACTTTTGCTCAGTTTTTCTGAAGATGTTTCAAAACGTATCCTGGAGTCTTTGTCAATTTTGAGTGCTCGAACTTGAGCAACCAGTAGTTGGCGTACTGCTGTTTTTAAGGATGTTAGGATATCAACGAGGTCAAGTGGAACGAGCTGTTTATCCAAGAACTGCATGGCACACTTTGATGGCACGACCCAAAAAGATTGGCACATGTCTATCAGATACCACCCCGGAGGTGACACAGTTTCTCTGCTGATGTCAAAGTTTGGATGTGTACAGCCCTTGTATGGGTGTGTACCTAGATACCTATATAATGTTTGTGTGATGAGAAATCGGGGCTTCCTGCCGATCAGGAGCCCATCAGCGCTGGTGTGACTGTAACTATTTCTCTGTCTTTACGTAGATAAAATATAACTAAAAGTATACTTGTCTGTTTTATGCGTCCTACATTCAAGGTAATAAGTAAGTGGGGGTCGCCTGACTGGGTAAAACGAGCTGGGTCCACCGAGGGTGTTTCACCGTAGACGCGGCACGGTGAAAACAATAACAAGGACATGGAGGCCCATCCTCCTCGGCACACTTTAAGTCAAAGATGCAAGTTGATGACCCACCCATCACTGTCCTGGGTTTTGGAGGCTATCGCTTGGTGTAAGTGGAGTACTTTGCTCACAAATAAAACCTTTCTGTTAAATGACCTGATCTCCATCATTTGGCTGAAACTTGGGGACAACAGCGCCTTTGCCGAGCTCCTCCCACTCGACTACGCTTACCTGAATTCACTATGAGTGTCTGGCCGTGGAGGAGGCCTCGTCAACTGTTTTTAGTCATAAACTCAGTCACTCGTTGCCTCCTAAAAACTACAACAGCTTTGGGCTTCCTTTGGCCAAAAGGAAGAGCTGTGATCCAGGGAAAAACGTTGGTCATTTCTGCAGCTGACATGCAGCTCTGCGGCTATGAACTGGCCAAAATCTGGTCGAGGGAGCCTGGCCCAAGGTCCTGCATGCAGTCTCTGAGCTCTCGGCTTGTCTGGTGACTGATCCACATCATCTCGAGTCAGCTTTTCCTGTAACAGCTGAGGAAAAATAAACAAAGCTGTTTCGGCATTCTACTGCAGACTGCAACTTAGGTTCGTTCCAGCAGTTCCTCCGGTGCCAGTGAGGACCTTTGCTCTGCAGAGGATGAGAATTTCCCCCATTTTCCCTCCATTGAAGCGAGGGCAGATGAGTTTCAAAGAAGGCCCGTTCTGTGCAGATTGTGGGCTTTTGTGGGCCTGGCTTGCTGGTCTCCCCAGCCGGCCCCTCTCTCCTCCTTTGTCTGAGGCAGGAAGATGTGAAGACTGAGGGGTTGTCCTGTGGGAGCAAAGTTTTTTAGCACTGATGTAACCCTGCTGAGGGGGAAGGTCCTTTGTGCCTGTGAGAGTCCCAAACTTCTGTTGCTTCCAATCCAATCTGATTTTATTTTTCTCATCATGGCTCAATGGCACTACATGAGGTAATTGTCTAGTTAAAAGTAACATGTGCTGTCATGAGCCTGACATTTTTTCATTTTTCATTCTTCAAAGGGGACACAACAGAAATCATTTGAGTACCACTCCTGTAAACTCACAACACCTATTCACAAAGTTTTTCAAGTTGATCCGTTTGTTGAAAAATGAAGACATTGGAAGCATGTTACCATTTTCTTCTGATATTATTTGGCTTGTGATATATTTCAGTGTAGTTCCAGTAAATCATGAGTAGACAAAACTGAAAGACGTTTTCCTTATTCAGAAATGTAGTGCTTTGCTTTGAACACATTTTTAATTTTATGAGTAGTCTTTCAGCTGCATTCTGCATAGCTAGTGTACAGTGTACCAGCTTACAATTAATCAAAGACACTACACCAGAAACAGGCACTAATTGTTGCATGGACTCCAACACAGGTTATTGAAAAATGCCTTGATCAGCACCCTGAGGCAATATTTGGAATGGATTGGGCCTGTCCTAGAACATGTACATCTTGTATCAGTCAGAGCACATATTTACCCCGTTTACACTACCCCTTTTTAACCGTGCCGAGACCAGTCCGGGCTCGGTAACTGAGATAACTATCGAGTGTAAATGGAACGCAAACTGAACTGATCCGAGCCAGACACAACCGGACCGTGCTAAATGCAGACCAGTTCCATGTGTGGGTTTGGCCTGTTTTTTTCCCCTGGCTCGGTTCTCTAATAACAAAGAGCGCATGAGCAGACCGTGTTATCTCTTTACAGCCAGCTGACATTTCAGACATTCATAAAAATACTAGCTTCCCTACCGTGACACACGATTTCCAGTGATGATTCTGCTTAGCAGTGGGATGAACCTCAGCGTCTGTCGTTTCTTGTGTCTGTAAATTCTTATTAGACGTTCAGTTGTCTTATCCACTTCCCAAAAGCCGACTCTGTCAAGTAAATTCACCAAAAGTTGCCATCTTCGCCTGACTCTCAACAAACAACGAAATATCACAATAATAATCAAGCATAACTGCCTGAATGTTACCGGCGCCGCCATTTTGATTTGCTTGATTCTCTCCTTCAATCCTAGAGAGCAGTAGTACCACAGATCGTCACAAGGAGGCGAGGAACCGAGATAGCGTGATGTGTAAACGGTCGTCAGAACCAAGCTCGAACCGAGCTCGGCATGGATCGGTTTAACAAGGGTAGTGTAAATGGGGCTATTGAGAGCCTTTAATCCCACACATCTTTATTTTTTACGTCAAAACATCCATTTTCTCGTTCCCCATTCTTTGCAGGGTATTACCAAAATCTTGGTAAAGTTGGGGAGACTAT
This sequence comes from Fundulus heteroclitus, assembly GCF_011125445.2. Classification (NCBI taxonomy): domain Eukaryota; kingdom Metazoa; phylum Chordata; class Actinopteri; order Cyprinodontiformes; family Fundulidae; genus Fundulus; species Fundulus heteroclitus. The sequence continues at coordinate 346,442 of NW_023397110.1, read as the reverse complement.
AGACTATGCAAATTTAAAATTATTTTTAAATAAAAACAAGCACTGGAATGAACTAATATATGGTTATTATTGCATGTTATTTGTATTAATTTCATTCAAAGCATAAAGTGATGATTAATGAGAAAATGTTTACCATATCATTATGTGTTTGCACTTTCATACATTGTATACTATCACAATTTAACTATGAGCCCACAATTGTTACCATGATTTATGGAAACCTTTTAAGACACTTTATCTCTGAAAACAGACCCTGTTACTGATGGCTATAGGTGTGTTGGGTAGCCTGACGGAAGCCCATGAGGACACACTTCAAGCAGTCATACTTCAGGGCATGTGTGTTGGTATGTGTCCATAAATATGTTTCTATTTAGTAGAGCAGGTGCTCTCAGGTTCTTCATGGTACATGTACTTATTTTTGATCCTGTAATCCCTTTATAAAACCACCCACAAGCCTTCCAAAAAGACAGAGGGTTACCCCCACAGTGAGAAACACGCTTGCACAGCACCAAGTAAACACACTGATGACTAAATGCAAAAAAGCAAACAGTTTTCTCTGTTCAGATCCTGAATCCATTCATCTTCACATGCACACATGGCATCTGTGTTTACATTTGTGACTGTATCCCTGTGGCTAACTTTGAAACCCAAACTATTTGTGATGATGTTTTTGTTAGAAACCTATAAAGAAAAATGCAAAAACACAGCACATATACAAGTGAGGTATTTATAGTGTATGCAGTTGAAATTGCTCCTTGATTTGGTGACCTCTTTGACAGCAGGAAACAAACTTAAGGCAATTTGTCTGGGTTCACTGGAGAGTAAAAATTGCCTAAAACTAATTTTTTTTTACAGACTCAGTTTCAATGGCTACAAACAAACAAAAAACAGTTTTTTTTTAAATTACAGATGAAATTACATTAGAGCCTTGTAAATGTATTTATACCACACAAACCTTTTCACATTTTTTTACTGTTATAACCATAAACATCAGCAAAATAAAGTGGGTGGGAAAGGGGTGGTCCTCTACACCCATCAGTGAGCACAATTCAGGAATTCCAGGTATGTCTGTTGAGGTACCTGAGGTCTTTTGGAGATAAAGGGCACTTCTGAAGACCTTCTTTCATTCTGTGGTGCCAACAGCTATCTTCTATGATGTGGTTATTTGGAGTAGCAGCCTATGTGTAGCTGAGAGGAAGCGGCTGGATAAACTCATTAGGTGGGCAATCTCTGTCCTGGGATGTCTTCTGGATTCAGTGCAGGTCTTTCAGTGATAGACAACTACACCTCAGATGCTCAGAAGAGTGCTTGGTAGACATGTGTCATGAATCAATCTGATTGGAGAATATTTAAGTAACTAATTTGAAACCAGCATGAAGTCACATGGCTTTAAGTCTCCTACATTGTGAGCATTCATCCTAGCAACCTCACTTTTACATAAAAATCACTTACCAGTAACATTAGCAATCATTAGTTATAGTAAGTTTAACACACCTCTCTGCAGCTTCTGTACTGTTGCCCACCCATTTTGCCCACTTGCCCATGGCCAAAACCAAATTGATTAAAAAACTGATCTATTAGGAGAAAATCATGAAAATCTCTTAAAAATAATACGACTCAACTTGAACCAATAAATAAAATTATTAAATGTAATTATATTGAATATAAGGTTCCTCTGCTCAAAGACTTTGTTAGTTAATTAATTGATTTCTGATAATCGGATTGATTTATTTTGTCTCAAAGAAACCTGTCTGCAAGAGGACTACGTTAGTATAAATGAGTCAACTTCTTATAATTATATACATTTTCACATTCCCAGAAATAAGGCACAAGGAGGAGCAATAGCAACCATCTTTCAGTCTGATTTATTAATTTGTCCCAGGCCAATTAATAACTGAATTTTCTTTGAACATTTAACCCTTCATTTACCTCATTCAAACTGCAAAGCAATAAAACCTCTTCTGTTTGTTGTTTTGTATCGTCTGCCAGGCCCTTACTCTGTTTTTAGATCAGTTTTCATACTTCATATCTAATTTGGTGTTAAACACTGGCAAGGTTATTATAGTGGAGGATTTTAACATTCATGTTGACACTGAATGTCATAACCTTGAAACTACCCTAGATTAAATTTAAAATTAATTTTGCATTAGACAACATAGCCCCTTGAAAAAGAAGAAAATTATTCAGGAGGAGGCTGTCTTCCTGGTTTAATCCAGAGCAACGGTCTTTGAAGCACAATGTTAAGAAATTGGAGAGAAAATGGCACTCTACACATCCAGTGGAATCTTATCTAATCTGGTAAACTGTTGTTTAAAAATACCCTTTGCAAAGTTAGTAGAGGAGAATGAAAAGTCATAGCTCTGTTCATCTAGCCATTCTATGTATATATATATATATATATATATATATATATATATATATATATATATATATATATATATATATATATATATATTAATGCAGTTATAACTTCATCTATCTTCAAGAAATTTCCTTTGTTGCTTTGTTGTCCTCAAGCAATTTTCTTTGCACATATTCATTTATTTCATCACTTTGGATATGGAAGTATTGTAAGTACTGCAAATCTGGTGAGCTAAAAGTCGGCACCGAGTTGAAAAGGGAAACTTGTAAAAACTGTGATATATGCCCTTTAAATGAGCATCAGTAGCAAGCTTGTTCATATTTACCTCCTGAAATGAGCTCTCTACTTGCATGTGTAAGCTCTTAGTATATGTTGTTCATCTGGACCCACATTTAAGATTTGATCATCATTTGCTTGTCACTTTGGTAGCCAAGTCAAACTGCATGAATTATTTCACTTCATTAACCAGTCTTCTGTTTAAATATCATTCATAATTTAATACAATATTTCTCCTACTGTTTCAGTGCTCTCTCTACAGCATATACATCCTACTTAAGGTTGTCCTCCTGTCCATTTCCATACTTTTCTCTCTCCACTTCTTTCTCTCATTCCCTTCTGACTCACCTGTCTGCTTCACCATAATTCATGTCACCATTGCCACACTGGCTGCATGGATCAGGGGGACAGCAGCTGTCACATGTAATTGAAAAGAGAGTTACACCTTGTGACTATCCGAATGTGTATGTGTGCATGCACGAGTGTGTGTGGAGTGAGCATGTGAAAGCTCTGGCAAGCAAATCTTTTCTGGTTTTAACGCCACTTTCCCCCTTCTTCCCCCCAGCTTTCCTTTCGTCTTTATCCCTCTGTCCGTCATTGCTCATAGGTACAGTGACTCACTTCTCATCTTACCTTCTGCCGTCTTTTGGTACTAATTTGAGGTCCAGACTTGTGTTATTGCTTCTCATCATTTTATTCAGCTATCTTCCAGCATCTCTCATTCCGACTTACGTTAGTCTTTTTTTGTGTCGCTTTCAGTTCCGGTTTTGGTATTATCCTTTTTCTTACACTCTTATTTCCTACACATTCCTACACACTCTTTTTTTATCCTTTACCTTACCTCTACTATGTGGTAGCCATCCTCTTTTCCTCGCACTGCAGCTTCTTTCCAAGCTGCTCTGATATGAAACACCACCAACCCTCCCCATCGCCATGGAGTCGCAGTCTCTGTGTCATCTGGCATGACAGATAGCACCTTTAGCCTTGGGCTTGGGACCTTCTGACAGATGGACTAAGCTTACTAGCTATAGCCAATCCCAGCTGTCAAAACACACATACACACACAGAGATCGTGTATGGCGGTATACTATATATCACCTTTGCTGTTGCTCACCCCTTTCCATCCTCTGGCGGTGCCCACAGTACCAATTTGAGTGATTTAATTGGTGGATTTAGTGTCTCGATCAAGGTGGAAGGCTGCACAAGAAACAAATTAAAGGCCTGTCAGAGCACAGCAAAGCAACAGCAGAGGGGATTTGTGTTGAAAACAGATTTTTTTTCTATTAAAAATCTGAGAAGTAACAGCAAAAACAAAGGGGTTAGGCAAAGATAGAGAAACAAATTAAAGAATTATACAAACATCCAACAAGAATAATTTGAAACAGATGAGGAATAAAAGACTTTTTGATGTATTCTATTCTCCTTCTGCTGTCTCCCAGTTTGCCTTTTTTGTGCCGGCAAAATAAAATTAGCCCTATTTGACAAGAAAATAAGTAGATGACTTACAGAACTCGGTGTAGACAGGATTGCATGTCAAATCTGATGGATTTGTTCACAAAAACAATCTGTCAATTGTTTTAAAGTCAAGGTATTGACTTGTGGTGAGCCTGCGAGCGTGCTCTCGCTTCATTTAGAGCCTGTGAAAGACAGCAGCCTCAGCATCTATCAGTGAGAAAAACACAGCGGGAGTTTGCAAATGCGTATCCTCAGTTTGTTCTGTGACAAAAATATACCAATTCTTTTTAGACTTTATAACAGGAAGTCAGGTGAGGTTTAGCATTAAGTGCTATGGGTGAAAGTTAGGGGTGGGAATCAAACTGATTATGAGGCTGTTCTGTCAAACTGTATTACTTTATTAGGAGGGCTTCATGTGGAGAGCCAGCTGACAGCTATCATTCATTTGTTAAAGCAGATGCACCAAAACACAAAGACTCAGAATGTCTATTAAAAAAAGTACATAAATAATTATGTTGTAAAATAAAGATTTTTCAAAGAGAATAAAAAAGCCTTTGTGAATAAATAGACATACCTAAGCATCAGTTTAGTTAAGCAGTACACAATTTGTAATCAGTCATAGAGTTAGCAGTAAATAGTTTCAGTTAAAAATTGTATAATTTTTTTTCCAGAAAACATAATGGTGCATTTTTGGTTACAAGTGTTAGAAAATAAATAGGTGTTTTACACAGTCTAAATTTAAAACTATTTGCATCTTAAGACTTGCTTCCCCATTGGTTTAGAGGTTAAAGAATATTATCTTCTTGATTTTCTTATCTCCTCTCTCTGCCATAGACAAAGTAAAGTAGGATGATCCTAATACTTAGTATTGTAATTTGTAGATTTTAAAGACTGGAAAACAGAACATTATTTTGTTAGTTAAACTTACAGATTGTTTCAATTGCACATTTAAAATGAAACAGAACAAAATTTAAATATGTTTTCATAATACATTTCTTGATATTCTGCTCAGCTGCAAAACCAGTAAGAGGAAGTTTTTAGGCATCCATTAAATCATTGGTCTTTTTAACATGGGACAGCCTGAAGAAGGTTGGCATATAGGCCACAATTGTGGATGCTGTAAAGCACAGTAGTCAAAGTCCAGTCCTCAAGGGCCGGTGTCCTGCAACTTTTAGATGTGTTCCTGGTCCGACACGCCTGAGCCAAATAATCAGGTAATTAGCAGGACTCTGAAGAACCTGACTGCACACTGAGGAGCTAATTGTGCCATTTGATTCAGGTGTGTGGGACCAGGGAACCTCTAAAAGTTTCAGGACACCGGCCCTCGAGGACTGGATCTTGACACCCCTGCTGTAAAGGATAGTCAGGTGCCCGTATAGTTTGGGGAGGATTCCCTGGAGCACTACTTAATGGCTGAGGAAGAGCAGCAGAGGCTTCCTCAGCCTACTTGGAGAACTCAGGAACAGTTACAGGATAAGATGAGTTGTAATGCCTTTAAATATGAGGTTTGAAACATTTACCTCACCAATGATCAATCAATGCTGTTTCTTTTCTATATTTCTTGGTTTACTTCCTGAGTTGTCATCTTCTGGTCTGTTTCTATGTTCTTATTTCACTTGCATCCACTCATTCCAGTGGAGGTGTACCTCCTATGCTGTTTATCTTCTTTAGCAGTGAAAACTCGTCAAGTGGGTACTCTGAAGCTTTTTCCCAAAGACAAGTGGCTGTTTATCAAATACTCTAGGAAACTAGACAATTGATCTTAGCACTAATCCTTCTTGCTAAATGATAGAAATCTAAGGAAAAAAGAAGCAAGAAAGAAGAAAAAACAATTACAAAGATAAAGAACCAAAACATCCTTTAGTTTTTAATTGTTTTAATTAGATTAATGTGGCGCTTTGTTGGAGACAACCAACATGGATGTGCCTGCAAGCATGTGTGGACAAAATATAGCTACATCATGTCAGAGCAGCTGCTGTTTAATATCAACACCCCATTCTAAGCTTCAGCTCTCCTCTTTTCTCCCCCTCCCTCCTGTTTCTCTTTTCATATTTTATTGAGAATTTGGCCTGTTTTCAAATGGCTGCTGGCCCAGGTGAAATTAGACTGAGTGCAGTGTAATGAAGAGCTTGCCAGAGAGAGCTATGGTATTAAATGTCAGACAAACACACCCAAAGACATTCACACACTTGCCAAACACACAAACAAAGCCATGACACCCACACTGAATGACACAATAAGACCAGCTTGAGTCCTGAAAGTTTTGGGAAGAGGAGAAAAGATTGTGTGTGCTCTCACTGTTTCCTAAATGAAAGATGTTGATTTGTACAAGAGAGGTTGTGCTCCTTAATACGGCTTCCATTAAACTGATTGATTAAAGGAATCCAGATAACAGCTCACAGCTAGCATTGATTTCCCCACTTAAATCCACATCAAATTCAAATTGTAAGTTAAATTAAAGTCAGTGCTGATAAATATAAATAATCAGAAGCACATTTATAATGAAGGTTAAAGAAAACAACCACCATTTGCTTCAAAATCAGGTAGTTTCATTTACAGATATGTCTTACAGAATACCTGATATTCTTAAATTTAATACTGGATGTACTGTAAAGCAAAATTGGATATATATAGTATGTATTACTTGAACTTTTACAAACTTTGCCAATTAACAACCAAAAACAGCAATGTTTAGAATTGTTTTGATGGACCAATACAAAGTTTTGCCGTAATGTTTGTTCAAGTCTCAAGTCTTTTACAGCCTCCTAAAGTTTTTTTTAAATGATTGTTCTGTATTTACCCACATCCCTCTCGCAGTCAACTATGAACAGCTTCACCATTGTGCTTCCCGCTTGCTGCTAAGGCCACAAACGTGGGATGCTCTTACTCTCATCCAAGCATTGTATTTCTTCATCAGCTTCAGGGTTACCATGGGATCTTGGCTGCTTATCTTATTAATGGTTTGATAATGCCAAAGTCATGTCATGCTAGGTGACATGCTTTTGGCGTGTCATGCTAGGTTTGTAAATGTGCTGCACTTTTCAATTTGCTGATGATAGATTCAACAGGGCTCTGTCAGATGTTCACAATATTGTATTTATAACCTAACCTTTCTCTAAACTTCTCTTCAACTTTAATCCATGACCTGTCTGGTGTGGTCCTTACTCTTCATAATGCTTCTTGTTGTCTAATATTGGATTTAAATCCCTCAAAGGTGAATTCCTTTTCTTAATAACGTAGAAAAGATTCCTGGATCAATGTGTGCTTCTGTGCTTTTTTTTGTCTCTTACTGTGTCTCTGCTCTGTCTTCTCTAACCCCCAGTCAGTCGAGGCAGATGACCGTTCATACTGAGCCTGGTTCTGCTAGAGATTTTTCCTTCCTGTTAAAGGGGAGTTTTCCTCTCCACTGTCACTTCATGCTTGCTCGGTATGAGGGATTTCTGCAAAGCCATGGACAATGCAGAAGACTGTCCCTGTGGCTCTACACTGTTTCAGGAGGAGTGAATGCAATCTATCATTAGCTTTCACTTCATGGAAATGCACTACTAAGTGACGGTCTATCACATATATTCATCCAAAACATATTGCAAAAAAAGTATTACATGTGAAAAAGTTCAAGAGGTATGAATACTTTTGCAAGGCCCCGTACGTTTGATATGTATGATCTGGTGATATATATAAATAGGAATACAGAAGCTTTAAAAGCAGCGAGAAAAGGCAAAAAAGTGGTGCATACATATATATTTGAAATAATATCATTCAAAGCAGTATGGAGGAGAAGCATAGACAGAGCTCAGTGAGGGAGAACTTCAGAAGTGGAAGATGAAAACAGACAGAGAAAGATAAATGAGGAGGACAGTGAACCAGGGAGATGGACATGTAGAAGGAAATTTTTTGGGTAGAATGAGAAGATTGGGGAGGAAAGTTTATGTGAAAGATGAGGGTAAGATTGATGGGAAGCACAGATGTAAGTTGGCTTAAAGGTTAGAGAGAGAAGACTTGAGTGGGAGCATAAAAGAATAAAGGTGTAATGGGTGACAAGAATGTGTTAAAGAAGGGAACCAGAACAAGGAAGAAAGATTGAAGGGAGTAATGATGAATGGATGGATGTATAGATGGTGGTGAAATGAATATGTGGGGTTTGTTTTGATGGATGCAATGAAATTTGCCACAGCAAATAATAGTAACATAGATATCAAGGATTTACTGATCCAAGGCTATAATGTCCGATAGTCCAAATGATCTCATACTGAGTGCTTTTTAATTTTTCCCATTACTGATTTGCTTGTTTTGAATCTAAATTGTACAGGATAAATTTCACATTTAACATAGATTCAGCCTTTTGAGTAATAGTCTAATTTGTGTATCTAAAAAAACTAGGCCTTTTATCAATATACCTTTAAAATCCAGTAAATAAGATTGATCAAGCTCTCATGGTTTTTCCAATCAAACTGTTCTAAATGTTAAAGACAAGATGATTAAATACAAAATGCCTTTTCTCATAATAAATCTATTTACATGACCAAAGTTACCTAACCCAACCTGACACCATATCAATTAACAGTAAAAAAAAAGGCTAAATTCAGTTTTAATAATAACACCCAGCCCTGAAAAAAAGAATGCTAAAATTGAGAATTCACTTAAAATGAGCATTTCTGAAAACACACCATGCATAAAGAAATTCAAAAAGAGACTACAAACAAAGTAATTGACGTCCCTCAGGCTGGTGGGTTACAAAGCTTATTCCATATGTTTTGGGACTCCAGCGTCCACATGGAAAACATTGAAGTGTGGTGAACTTTTGGTAGTGGCTGTCCGACTAAGATTTTCGGAGACCCTGATGATTTATCCAGAAGGAAGTCACAAAAAAAAAAAAAAAACAGCATCTAAAGCACTGCAGGCCTAACTTACATAACTGAAGGTCAGTGTTCATGGCTCAATAATAAGAAAGCAACAGTGCAAAAATAGCATCTGTGTGTGAGAGAGGTCCATGCAGAAAACTGCTAAGAAAAAGAATACAACCTATATCACATTTGCCATAAAACAGCTCATGACTCCTGAAACTTTTTGCAAAGTGGATGTTTCTTTTCATTTGATTCAAAACTAATGCAACATTTCGGAAAGAGAACAAAGTATCCCCAGAACATTGTTTACTTGCTGTAATTTAGGGGAATATGAATCTTGCCCCCTGTTATGGTTAGATGTTCAAGCAGCCACTTACCTACAGCTGAGAGGAAGCATTAAATAGTTTAATCAGGATGGCCAGATCTTTCCATGGATGCTCCCTCAACCCAGAGCAGGTGGTGGGAGACAGAAGAAATCTGGCAACAATAACATCACTGCTGGACAATATGTCCCATCCCATGCATGAAGCTGTTGTGCTAGGAACACAAGTGAGCGTTATCTCAGATCCCTGCCCCACCAGCTGTTAGACTTTATAACAACCACTGCTCCCAACAAATTAATTTCTTTGAATCTGAGTGTTGTTTTTAATAACTTTTCAGTATTTTTTCTTATACAAATTTATAAATTTATAAATTTGCCCTTCTTGCTCAAAATTTGCTGCTAACTAAATGCTTATTGTTAGTTTTGTTAAAGGTAGAGAGGACACATAAATAATAGAAGTGCACAGCCAGCAAGCAGAGACTAACAATGAGCGTGCATACACACTGGCATTACGTGAGCATGTTACAATGATTGGCATGTGGGATTACCAATAAATAAGATGATCCCCCGAAACCAAAAAAGTATTGTCCACTATGCCTTTAATATATGTTACCTTGTGTGAATCTGCATGCTTCCATTTTGCTCGTCAGTTTGCTGATGAATTTCCCAAAATACAGGATTTATTTTCCATCACAAAATTGAGGAAATGTTTCAGTTTATGATCTTCAGCTCAAATGTGTTTTTGACTGAGCAGCAGGGCAATCTTCCTCTTAATCATACCATCAAGCCTGGCATTGAATGGCTCAAAGAACTGAAAATTTGGAGTGGCTAAGTCATATTTTGGTTTTGAAACCTGATGTGGCATGACTTTAAATATGGCCTTCATGTTCAGAAACCCTCCAACGTGGCTGACTTGAAACAGTTCTGCAAAAATGAGTGTCCCAGAGTTCCTCTACAGCAATGTAAAAGGCTTATTACCAGTGACTGAAAACAGTGGCCTCCAGGCTCAGCTAATTTTTAGTTTTAGGGGTCTGCCCATTGTAGTCTCTCATCGTATCTTTGTCTGATCATAAAATTTGTTTGACTACCTAAAACACTTGTGTATGACAAGAAAAGCTAAACTAGAAGAAACCTGCAACAGGGCACCTTTTCACTGCACTGCTTTCCCATCTCTACACCATATTTTGGTATTTTTCATCAGATGGGCTCTGAAATAAATCTAAAAAAAAATCATATACCTACCATAATGCATTGAGTTTCTATAATTTACTGTCCATTGTTTTCAGGAAATATATTTTCATTAATCCTGTGACATTGTTTGCTGTCTAAATATTTGTACAGTGTACCTTTTTATTTCAACACTTGTCTCTTAAAACAAATAAAACAAATACAGAAATAAATAGCAAAAGGGATTCAAGAAGGTTGCAAAAAGTAAAACTGTCACTTATATCCTAAAATAATTGCTGTATTTGCTAGAGTGTTAGGAAAAAAATAACACACACGTGTTATATTTACATGCCTTTACATAAAGGCCTGTAGTGTAAAGGATAAGATTGCAGGTATTCGGTTTTTATGGGATTAATACCTTTATGTAGGTGTTGAAGGCACAAAATTACTGGGTCCTGCCAAAAGATGCAGTAAGAATGAAGAGCCAAGACAGAAAACATGAAGACAAAGACAGAGCACCGCCTGCTTCTTGTCTAGCTTACCAAGTGAAGACAGCTGATAGAGATTAATGTCTCAAGTGGGTGGGCGGAGGGGAGAAAAAGGTCCAGACTGGCTGTGCGTGAGTTGGATGCATGATTGATGGAGGGAGCAGCTCAGGGCAGGGGACGCTGAAAGGGGGCGAGAAGAGGGCTAGTTAGGGGCGAGAGGAAGAGCTGAAAAGTTCAGTGGCATGAGTGTGGTCTACATTGAAAGTATAGATTGATGAGGGCTGTGATGGAAGGGTGAGAGATGGAGTGAGGGGTAAGAGATTGATGGTAACATGTAGAGAGGTAGAGTGAGCGGTGAAGAGAAAGACACTACTGAGATGTAAAAATCTGAGAAATTGCATTGCACTTGAATTCCCATTCACAGCCATCTCACAACAAACCCTGGTCTTCATTTCGGTGTGCACTGAGCTCAAAACCTGTCGCTAAGTTAAATGCTGGGATACAGATTCAATCTGCATAGTTTGGAAGCGGCAGTGATGCCACACCTACTTAATCAAATGCTGTGATTCATGTGTGAGTTGAGGTGAAATGTAAATTAAGTGTGCGTTTGAGTGACTAACACACACACGGGCTCACACATATTACCCCCAGTACCAAGATAAGCATTAATGAGCTCCACTGGCTTCATCTACACACCTCTCACAGGCCTTGCAGCAGTATATCTCTCCACTGCCACATTCTGCCCATTCTCTTTATCTTCTGGCCTCTCACCTCCATTACTCTTAACTATTACTCCCCCCTTCATCTTTTTTGACTTTCTCTTCCACCGTCTTTACTCCCTCCACCTTCTCATCAACTCCAACTCTCCATTTCTTTCAAACTTTTCCCTTCTCTTTATCTCACTTTGAGTCCCCTCAAATATTTCTCCTACATATTTCTACCTTTACTATTCATCCTTTTAATTACTTTAAACTAAAATTGAAGAGGACATTGTTCCACCTTCTCTATCTTTTCCCATGACAACACCATTTAAGAACTTGACTTTTAGAAGTTAGAAAGTGGTGAACTTTCATAAAGTATAAGCAATCACTTTTGATTATGTAAATCTTGCGAGAAAAAGCATGGAAAGTTATGTTTACATCATCACTAATGGTTCTCAAATGGTGTTACAAGCACTCCTGGTGGAACATGAGCTGCATTTACCTTTTGCAAGGTAAACACAAACATAATAACTTTTCAATACTGGATGATATAAAACCAATACAGGTTTTATATTATCCAGTATCATTGGTTTAATATTAACAGCATTGTTGGGTCTTTATGGTGAGTCCAGTTACCTCTGCAGACCTCCGTTAACATGAGAATCTGTTCTGGTCATGCAACACAACCAAATTGGTGAAGAAAGCTTAAAAGTGCTTTGCATTCCAGCATTTTTGCTGATGTCTGCCTCACCTGAGACCAGTGTTGTGCACACACGAGGGAAGAGAAAAAAGCTAGCCATTACAACTTTTTTAGAGGCGTAATGTCTTCTTTGTCTTGTTACTGAACCGTGCTAGATAAATAAACTTGCCTGGCCTTCTAAGGTAAGAAAGTTAGAAATAATATTTTGTTATATATTATATATACACATCACAAAAAAATAAAGGGAACACTTAAACACAGTGTAACTCCAAGTGTTCCCTTTATTTATTTTTTTGAGCAGCATAGAAATAATATTTTATTCTGAACGGAAATATTTCATATTGAGTCAATAGTTAACATAAACATGGCTACCTTTTTAGTTAGTCAATCACATAGACAGGGCAGACTTGCCATTGGGAGCACAGGGGTTTTCCTAGTAGCCTGGACAGTGGCCTGGCCCTTTCCGGTCGGCTCAGCGATCGCAAAGGTTCGGGTTGCTTTTGATAACAAAAACCAACCATGCTTTTGATGCGGCCAGCTCAGCTCCCCTGGGTATCTGCCAGACTGAAACTCCCACAGATTGAAGTTGCGAGACGGAAAAGACAGACACACCCCTCCTGTCATTTTCTGAGGAGTCTGATGCTCTCTGCCGCAGCAGCACTGTTGTTAGCGACTTTTCAGACGTCTGCTCCCCCGATTTATTAATTTTCAAAAGAACGTCTTCTTGTCTTTTTTCTGTGTTATTGTCGACTTCACATGAAAGCACCATTCGTTCTCCAGTTACTTGAGGGAGCCGTGATTGCCTTTCTACTTCTGTAGTCAGTCTCACAGACAGCTGCTGCTGCCTCGTCCTGGCTGCAATGAAGCTTCAAACGCGCCTGCAGTCTGAGCAATTTTAATAGATGGAAAATAATGTGAGTTTAAAACAATTTTTCACAAGAAAGCAGTGTCAACTCAGTGAGTAGCAGCCGTGCTGCAGGAGCTCCTGCTAGCATGGAGGTGGTGAACAGTGCTGCAACAAGAACGGAGCTCCCTCCATTGCATGAAAACTGCCCCACTTCACTCTGGTCTTGTTCCGTTCCAGATCATACTTCAGTTTTACCCCTTTTTGTCATGCTACACTTAAAAAAATCTTGTGTAGAGTCTGTGGGTCTGAGATGCGTTGTTGCTGGTCTTTTGTGTTCTGTCTTCTAAAACAGTCAAGGTGTTCTCTCGCTAATGTCTCAATGGTTGCAGTGACTCTCAACAAAGTAACAATTGAACAACAGTTCAAACAGTTTGAACGAGAGTGCGCAGTGCGTCACACCCACATGCACGCCCAGAGGATTCAGACCAAATCACTTTCTCATAAACTGACTGGGGGGCCTATAGAGGCAACTGTGTTAAATAGAGGATAACTCAGGGCATATATGGAAAATAAAATAAATAATGTTTGACTTAAAACTTTCACAATGCATATTTAACTGCTACTGAACTTTTAAAGAGACTAACAGTGCTTGCTATAAATTAAAGCATTCTTATTAACTCCAAAGGTTTTATCATAAACAGAATCTTGACCAACTTTATCAGTCTGTTGATACAGATGCAACTCCGCTAAAGGCCAAAGAGATTTGTCAAAGCACCTCTAATATCACTGCAGAATGCCTATACGTGGAGAATGCATGGTAGAGTCTGCCTCATCATCTGTGATTACATCCATGCCCAACAGAGCTTTCTCACTCCATTCCCTTGGGTAGGGATTAAGTAGTCTGAAGTTTAAAACAAAGACTGAAAAATACTTCTACACTGAAAGAGTCAACCTGAGTGCAGTCCACATCAGAAACTCCCCAAACCGTGCTATTGTACATCTGATGCATGTCTGTTTACACAATTTGAAAATTCTTCACATTTATATTGCATCTGTACATCCTATTTTATCAATGCTTCCTAAATTAGTTTTATTTTTTTCACACTGTTGCTTCAGTGCATATGTCTTTCCCCGCTGTTGTAATCACCATCCTATCATGATGATACCACCACAATTTTACAGTTGCACCATATTTATTCATAATCTGTTGAGTTTCTGTATGTACATACCATGGGCTTTCCTAACTCCCACCTTCAGTTCAAGCCTTGCTGTAGACAAAGAAATATCATTAGTAATTTAATCAGCTTATAAAACTGCAAGGGAATGGGTTTTCTGAGCAGAACACTGGGCTCTGCAGACTGTGCCATTTTGTGCAAAAATTTTATATCATATCAAAAGAACTGTCATTGTTTTTTTTAACTTATTATTGTAAGGTGATGCCACAGAAAATCTGAAAGATGAAGAAACTATTAAAAAATGGAATTATAAACCCTTTGGGTGCCACTAACACCTTTCCCGTCTCCTACCCGTCACTACAAATAATGCCAGCAGTTATTGATAGTGAAGCATACATTTAGCATTTGAACACCAGTGTGAAAAGCCTACGCTTCCTCCCATTCTTCCAGCAAGCTGTATATTATTATTGTAGGTGTGCAATCAGTCTCTCTAGATACCCTACCACACGAGGAACATTGGAAACTAATCTCTGTGGATGGAGGCCGGGCACAGTGTGTTTTTGTTTTTTCATGTTGGTTGTTTTTGCATGACAAAAGTGGACTGGACATTCTGCCCAGTGCAGCTGCTATTCCAGAAGCATTCCAGTAATTTACTTAGGGAGCTATCAGTCGAGGTGGTCTTGGCTGTACTGGCACTGAGTCAACATTGCCAGTTCCCTCCAGATTTTCTGATGACCAAGTCATGCAGATTTGCCTCAGCTGTACTCACTGATAAGCTGCCACGGCTGTAACCAAGCTGTACTCATAACAGCAGCGTTTTGAACCAATACAATGTCACAATGGGATATTTTGAGCATGTTTTAAACTAATCCATTTTTATTTAGCGTTAAGTGTACCTCAACACTAAACTACTGAGCTAAGACACTGAAAGTATAAGGAAACATTCAGAGGCTGTAACTGTGGTTAAAAAAGACTGGTTACATACATTACTGTCGAAAAAAAAAAAACAGATTTCCTGTGTCCTGTAACAACTTTGCTTGTTTGGAGTGAGATTTTTCTGAGAGAATGAGAAATAAAGGAAAACCGAAAGAGCCACACCGGATTTTTGAGAGTTGGCAACCATAACTTAAATGTGTTCTATTTCTACCAATGGAAAACTACTAGTATTTTCTAGTTCATATGCTGAGTGACAAAACTAACTGCTAATAATATTACACAATTGCCAGGTTAAATGCCATTAGTAATAGAGGTAAATAAAATATACTTTTCTGTATTTTAATTTTTCAAACACTGTAGATATATGTTGGCTAAGGAAGGTTGTTTCATTTGGTTTGAATGAGTTAATAAGATACAAACTCTCAGAAGTGAAAATTGTTTTTTTTTTTTTCACTGCAGCCATCACTTAGTTTTCCTTCCCTTATGGCCATATTGAATTTTGACCTTCTTGTGACAGAAAACTGGGCAGGCAGGACTCAAATGACAACTTAGGCAGTTTGCAAAATGCTGTGGTTTAATGACAGTCCAAAGGTCAGTACACAGAGAATCAGTCAAGAAGGCAGGGGTATCCAAAAAAACACTGGGCTGAGGCAGAGTCGAGGCACAAAATAGGTCCAAAAGTTACTAAAGGCTAGAAAGCTTGGGAAACAAGGGCTGGAACACTTGCTGGAAGAAACAAAGACAACTGGCAAGGAAGGAAGGGAACAGCCAGGTTAAATACACACAGGAGGAGATGATTGAGAGCAGGTGTGTTCAATCAGGCTGGCTTGGGAAGTGAAGGCAGCAGAGGTGGGGCAAATCAAAGCTGTCACGTCACACTTCTGACTTCTATAGATACTTTTCTGTTCAGTTTTTGAACTTCAAACTTAGAATTTTTTTTAGTGCCAATGACTGAAATATATATTTTTATATATATTTTTTTATAATATATATATATATATATATATATATTTTTTTTTTTCTTTTGGTGGAGTATAGTTCCTTTAGTATGACAAAAAATGTTTTACAAAACCTATAAAAGGTGGTGATACATAAAAAAACTTACCACGCAATAAAAAGTTTAAGAACCCTTGCTGCAACGGATCCATCCATCCATCCCCTCCTAGGTAATGTCAATACACAGAGAATATGCAAAGTAATAGGCTGTGTTCTCTGCATTTCTACTCCAGAAATGCATTATGTTTCATGGCGCACTACCATGATTAGGGTGTAAGAGAGGACTGGTCAGCATATTGACTAGTTGATGGGCCGTCTGCAGCAGATGAGATGAAATTGATAATCTTATGTGCAACTCAGGATATGAAAGCTACGAGGTTTGTAAATGAATTGGGGCAAAGAAAACCTAATGCCAGAAGAATAAATACTGCCCATATGTCTACAATATCCTAGCAGGAGATTATAGTTTTACAAAGTGACATACATAAATTAGAAGCATTTACTTGTTGTAAGTCAAATAGCACAACTGTAATTTGAATTGGTCTGTATCAGGAATATTTCTTTCTGATGCTGACACACAATGCACAGCCCCCACATCATAACTATACACGTTGATACTGTATTGTGATGTATAACTATTCTAAGTTTGTGTGTTCTGATTTACAACAATATGATACATTTTTCCGCAAACAATGCGAACTGATGTTATTGCTGCTGAAATAGGAATTTTACATGATCAGTCACTTTAAATTGCCAGATCTCAATTGAGCAGTGTATTTTTGTCTTGTTATAAAACCCCTAAAATACTGCTTTGTGTTATGTTAAAAAATATAAATGATTATCAAATGCATAGAACCATGATTTTAACTGGTTATTCTTTATCTTGAATGACTGAATGAGTAAATTAATGAGTACTTTTTTTTAGATAATCCACCAGTATATTACATTTAAAAGATCCAAACACACACATGTGTGCAAGTATATCTATTGTTGTGCGGACCAAAACTTGACAGTAGACCAGCGTGTGTAGACATTTGGCGTTGCAAGGATATTTTGCAAGGTCCACAAAATGCAAATTGGGCTAATACTTAGGTTTAGGACTAAGGTGTGAATTGAGTTTAGGTTCACTTTAGTGTTAAGTATGTAACTGTGACCTTAATTTTAGGCTTAGGTTTGGTTGGTATGTACAACACACACACATACACATGTTGTACATACTAGCATGTGTGTGTGTGTGTACATGTGTGGGTGGGTTGGTTATATGTGTAATTTAGGTATATTTGTCTGAAAAGAGGTATGAAGAAGTAAAACTTGTTTAATCAAACCCCTTCTCCTTTTTATAGCATAAATAATCTAGGTAGTTCCTAGTTTACTTCAGAATTTATACTACTCCAAAGTCAATTATTTAAACAAATAAAGCAGTGTACATATAAAGATACATGTACATATTCACATGCGCATACGCATATCAACATCCAAATTATCTACAGACCATGGCACACATGACCATGACATTGTACAAGTGTGTAAATTATACACCAATGTACAGATTATTTTTCCTTTATAATACTTTAAACATTTCAACAATTTAAAGTTGCTAGCCCAAAATAATGCCAGTGGACAGATGCACTGCACTTTCGGGAGCAAACAAGCAGAGAAGTTTGGGGCTGGTCCGGTGTGACTTCTAAATTAGGATGAAAGGGGAAAAAAATGCAATACTTTGCTCATCTGTGTTCTTGTTAAGGGCTCCACTGAGATTTGACAAACCTGAAATAGAAATGGAGACAGACACTGATACGCTTGCTTTTGCACTGACTAAAAGACACACACACACACACACACACACACACACACACACACACACACACACACACTTCTTTAATGCACAGAGTGAGGATCGTGCCTTGACTTCCACAGACTTCCATTGATCTTTAAACCTTTCTATGGCCTAGCTCTAACCCTCCCCTTTACCGGTTTATACCTAACCCTAACCTAAACCTAATTAACATCTTAGTCCTAAACCGAACCCCTAGCCCAGAAACCTTTTGTGTGGCCCTCACTTTACATAAAGTTGTCACTTTACTGGTAAAATGAGCAAAACATGTTCTTACTCAACTTGAAATACAAGAACACACACAGTCTTAGCTTTTGCTCAGAAATATCAGCAGCTATAAGACAAACATTTAGTGAATGTAATATCAGTATCGTATACTGGGCTCACACTGAATACAGTGTGGATACAGTGTGGATATGATGCAGATATGGTGTGGGTGCTGCATGGCAAGGCAAGTTTATTTATATAGCACTTTTCATCAACAAGAAGGTTCAACGTGCAAGGAACCCAAATCATTATAATCAATGTACGCACTCACATCAGCCACGGTGCACGTCTGGGTCCAGTTTCCGTGGCTGTGTAGGGCTGCAGAAAACTCCACAAGGTTTTGATTTATGCCCGACACCGCAGCAGTCTTGTGTCAAGCTCCTGAATTTCATGAGCCAAACAGGAAAAGTTGGGCACCGGACAGGAGAGAGTTCCAGTGAATTTCAGAATAAATTAGCGTAGCTGGGGTGGCAGATTACCCGAGCCACAAGCTGAGACCAAGGCACAGGACAGCCACAACGTAGGTATACCCATCTCCAACCCACCACGTCAATCCCAACCCCAATGACCCCCAAGCCCATTCGTCCAGAGAAAAGCCCAACACAGTCTGAACAAGCCTCCTCCAGGCCTCAAACTCCAGATGAGCAACAATGGCGTGAAAAGACCCCAAGCCTGCTTGTGCCTGCTCAAATGTTGGATGTTATTCTCAAGTGCATTTAGAACCAGGACCCGGGGCATGTCCACACCCCGCCTTCTTAAGGTAGCTGGAGCAAGAACACCCCCCAACGTACACACACGCACAGACACACACAACCCACCCAAAACGCTCAGTGTCTATATGCAGTTTTACATTAAAAGCAGGGTAAGACACCAGGGTGAGACCTATACAATCCCCCCCCCCCAGTCCACTTCATGTTGTGCCCTACATATGTCTTGTGAAAAATTTCTAAATTCAGCTGTCTAAGTTGTACATAAAATTGGGGTCCAGGTCTTCACAAAAACAGCAGGGCTGGAATATTCTCCCTGCTCCCAAAGATGCTCCCTCTCCCCAAGGTCCTAAATGTGTGGCAGCATGATGGAACAGGTAGTGGGAGGCGTCTGGGGATGTGTAGGGAAGAACTGGGAAGCAAAATGCCCTCCCAGAAAGCCAGCTCCCCTGCTGACTCCAATAGCCACCCTTGTTCTTCAAACGCTCTAAACTACCCCCGAACCACCCTGATCCCACAAACCTGCAGCTCTGCAGAAGAGCCAGGAACTGTTCCCACCAATATAAAAAAAAAAAAAAAAACACGAGAACTCCCGCCGAAACAACTCCGCCGAAACAACTCACCAAACGTACGTCCAATCAGCGTTGGCTTTGAGGCGGGTTGAGGTGTGACGCAACGGGAAGTGCGTCAGTTCAGTCTAAAGAACATGGCGGCTTCAGCCGATGAAACTAGCGTTAGCGTGGCTATCGAGCAATTTTTATCGGAATTACAGAGTATTTCTTTGCTGAGCTAACGAGCCTTTACCTGCAGCAGCAAGAGTAGCTTGGCTTGTGGTTGTGTTTTCGTCGTCGCTCGTAACAGAGCGACGACGAATCTGATTGGTTCATTTGGCCCGTCTATCACCAACATAGGCCAATCAGCTAACCAGTATTTTCGCCCCTTCCCAAAGTTACTTCAACGGAAGGTTTCCAGATGGATATGCGGAGCAAATCTATCTGACGGAGTCAGGTAAGCACAGCAACTCAGTTGGAGACTTTTCAAATCAAAATCACTGTGATTGACTTTGAAGAACGATTTTGATGTGTAAGGCGAATATGTTAAATAAATGCATTATGTTCTGAAGACATGGACATGAAGTAAAATATTTATTAATTAAATACAACTAATTTAAAGAAAAAAATGTGCATGGTTTTATTTATTTGATATAGGCACAGACCAATTAATTAATTTCATGTATCTTAAGATTTATTTAAATTTTCACATGTATAGATATAGATTGTTGGACATTTTTTGAATTGTGGCCCAGTTTGTTTGCATTTTAAGCTACTGTTTATGTGGCTTGACTAGATCTAGAGCAAGTTACAATACAGCAAAACCATTACCATTTATTAGCCTCCAAATGTTGCCTATCAGACCTGTTTTAGTTATACCTTCCACTTGCAAATATACACACAAGTCCTAGAAAGAAACTGCTGGGTTTGCTTGCACCATTGAAGCAGAGAACACAGAGATGAGAGGGGTGTGTCTCAATGTAGCAGTAGATTGGAGAGCAAACCAAAGATAGTTTGCACATGTGGATTGAGGTGTATTCCTAACCATATTCCTCAGGTGATAAACTCCATATCGTTTCTTTATTTCAAGGTTATGTAGCAGCTGCCTGACCCACGGTGGGGAGAGAGTTTGGCACTGCATATTTTCTTCTCTTTGCCTTTAGCCCACTGAGCATTTTATACTTCACACAGTCAGAAGTTCTGTGAATGGACAACCCAGTTTGTGGGATAGACAGAAC
Organism: Fundulus heteroclitus; assembly: GCF_011125445.2. NCBI lineage: Eukaryota > Metazoa > Chordata > Actinopteri > Cyprinodontiformes > Fundulidae > Fundulus > Fundulus heteroclitus. Next base: position 325,576 of record NW_023397110.1, on the reverse strand, counting down.
ACTCCTTATTACTACTGCAAGGGCAATTAGAAGAAACAGGTGTTATGTAACTTGTGTATCTGGCCTACACAACCGAGGGTATTTCTGCGTCGTCTCTTTACCATGTCTCTTTACTGGTCAACTGACACTTTGTCCCCCCCTCTCATGGGGTGTAGACAATGGTCCAGGAGTTACAAACAAAATAAGGGGTCTGTAACCTTGTTAGGCTGTTACTGTCCAAGTTATCCTCTTTATCTGAATGCTCCACATTCACTGTAAAAATCTTGTCTGGTTGAGATTTTATAAGGAGTTTTATTTAGGTTTGCAATTGTATTTGGTTTATTCTGGGTATTTAGAACCTTTTGAAATGATCTACAAAAGACCATAAATTAAAATATTGATGGCAGTTGTGTAAAACTTTGAAAGTGAATTATTGATAAGGTCTGTTATAGGCAGCGAATAACCATGCTCTGTATCCAATTTCTTTGTACTTCTCTGCCATTATGTCACTATCACAGAACTCTATCCAGGATTTGCCTTGATCACCTAAAAACCTCAGAGCCTGAAATTTGGTGCTAAGTTTATATATTGTTTTTTAATTGTATTGACACCATCCACGTATTTGAGAAAGAAAGAAAGAAAGAAAGAAAGAAAAACATTCTTCCATCCATTCATCCATCCATCCATCCATTTTCTAACACATCTATCCCTTGTGGGGTCGCGAGAGGTGCTGGTGCATATCTCCAGCTGTCAATGGGCGAGAGGTGGGGTACACCCTGGACAGGTCGCCAGTCTAAAACATTCTTTAATATCATAATTATATTTTATATGTTTGAAAACTCAGAATTTTGGTTATAGATGTTTTTGTGATGTTGGGATAGTTTTGAATGCAGCCCTGTTTGAATTCCTCTTAACTATGGTAACAGGTACTAAACACACGCAAGTTTCAATTATCAGCCACAGAAATTATTAGTGACGAAAAAAACAAAACATTGTTCTTAGTTAGAAATGTAAATACTTTTGGGTTAAAATATGGAAAGGTTAGAATACACTTATTGCTTAAAATACATGTCTACACATTGGTGACTCAGTTGTGAATTGATGCGTATAAGTACTGCTTTCCCTGACATTTACCAATGCTGATGTTCGTTAACACTAGTTCCATAAAATGGCCTTTGATTTCGGTTAAGTTTGTCATTTGGCATTTAGATGAACCTGCTGTTTAGGTACTGACTTCATTTCATGTTAAATTCATGTCATGCATTTGGGAAAGGCCGAGCGAGGGATAATTGAGCAACTGCCTTGCAGCTAGTAAAATTACAATATTGTGAATGTATTTAACCTTAGGTGACTTTCGTTGTTCATTTTTCTTCATTTGTGAAGTTCAGACACTAAACGATCAGTTTTGACCTTGGAACAGTGTGTAAAATAAGGTGTCTGATTTCTTTTTTTGAAGCCACAGAAAAAGCTTAAAAGTCCACTGCAACCCTTACAACCCTTTTTTTTCAAATAAAAGTCTGAAATGTGCGGGTTGCATGTGTATTCTGTGGCTCTGAGTTAATAGTTTGTGGAACTAATCTTTGACTCAATTACAGTTGCGGTTACATCTAGAGCAGTGACGTGCAGTCAGGAGAGGCAAGTGAGGCCAGGCCTCATGGAAAGAAAGAAAATATTTTTTTTTTATCTAATTTCCTCATTTTTTGTCATATTCTCTTTAAAGTCACAGACTTTTCGCTATTTTTCATGTAAATCCTCAGTGGCGCTTGATAGCTAAGCCGGTGAGGCCGCAGCAAGCTTGGCCTCCCCTGAGATTGCGCAATCCCATGTTAACTGCGCTGGCTTCAATTCTGTGAATGCATCTTCCTCTCTCTAGATCATAAATTCAATTGTTCAAACAGTTATGAGCTGATTTTCCATAATTTAATATATGTGGATAGCTTATTGCGTTTTGGTCATCATACTGTGTGCAGATAACATGTTTTCATGCTGCTGTGCGATCATAAACGGCAGAGAAGTGGTTGTAGGTGAGGCCGGCAGTTCCTTGGCCCCTTGGCAGGGCGCTCTCAAGGTGCACCGCTCCTTATCCTAAAACTGTAGAGTGACAGCAAGTTATGGATGTATTATTAGCGAGTTTTGCTAAACAAGTACAGCACTAAAAAGACTCTAAACATACAGCTGGAACAGGACTGATCAAGGAAGGCTTTCCTCGCTGGCAGTGAGCTCCATTGAGACGGAGAGATTTTTAAAACTGAAGATAAAGATAACTTTTACCGGAAAATGACCGATATTTTTGTGCAGAAAGAGCACTGCATGGACTTAATTTATAAGTAGAGGTGAGACAGCGATGATTACTCATGTTTTGTTTTTGTAATGAAATGTGAGTAATGTGTATTATATTTTTAGAATGTGTTACAAAGGCAGAAATCCATCACAACTCATAAACTGTTACCAATCAAATGACAAATAATTTAGTTTTATCAATCTGTCTCCTTCAGCACTTTGCAATGAGTCTACTCCGTAGAGCGTATATATTTGTAAATCTGACTCTAATGACGTCAGTGCCTCACCAGCTATGAACCCTCCCGCACGTCACTGATCTAGAGACTAAAATGTCTTCCCACTGTTCTTGGCAAAATAATGCTGGCTTGCTCAGATTGGATGGAATGGCCTTCGTCTTGTTACATATTTTCAATAGGCTTTAGGCCTTTACTTTGATTGTGCCATTTTAGTGCATCAATGAGCTTTGATCTAAACCATTCCATTGTAACTGTGGTTGTATTTTTAGGGTCAATTCCTGTTTGAAGCACCAAAAAAATCCTAATATTTCAGACAAATACCCTGGGCTGAAGAAATTAATCATTCAAGCTGCACAATGTTTGACTATGGGGGTATTTGGAGGATGATGTGCAACTTTAGGTTTCCACGTCACATAACTTTTTGCATTAAGAACACAAATGTTGGTCTCATCTAACTAGACCTTCATGTTTGCTGTTTCTCCAACTTGGGTTGTGGCAAATATTTTAACACAACTTTGGCTCAAAATCATGATAAAATGTTCCAACTGACAGAAAATACATCCTTAAAATTTCACATCAAAAACAGTTTCCCTGATAATTCTAGATAGCAGCTGAGATTGCAATCAATAATGATAGGAATGGGATTTCTGAAAATCTTATGCCGGACTCCCACTGAATACGTGTGGGCGCCACAAGGAAATCAAATTATTATAATCAATGTGTACACTCACATCAGCCATGGTGCAGTGCGAGTCCAGTTACTCGAATTGCGCAAGGTTTTGATTTTTGCTGGATGCCGCAGGAATCACGCCTCAATCCAAACAAAAAGTCAAATGGCGCTTAGTATTAACTTCCTGTGTATTTCAAAAATAAAATGATTCTACAAACTGTGTATTTTCTGCCTTCCTTTGACTGCACGCATGCTTTTGCTTGGATATGTGAACATTATGTCATAACCAGTGACATGGGGTCAAACGTGCATGGTAGAGCATCAGTAGTGATGGAAAACTATGAGGTAGTGTTTGTACAGCCAAATATGGCTATTGTTTATGAGGCAATTCCTATTGCACTAGCTATTGCGTTAACCCCCGGCAAGAGCATGAACTCCTGTGAATTTCTGTTCTCGTGAGTACAGTTTCCACATCTGGCACTGCAGCTGGCTGCTATTTGCGGAGAAGCCACACTGGATCAAGACCATATCCACACTGTAGTCAATGTTAGCCTGCCGTTAGACTGAATTTTTGTCACACTCACCAGGTCTTTGATTATTTTTAGGTCTTGGGGACCATGCTGTTTATTTTTTTCACTTTTTACTATTTGTCAGTCTACAGATTCAGTTCCTTCTTTCTTATTTCTAGCCTAACTTTTCTACTCATTATTATTTTAGTAGGTTACTCTTGTTTCTGTTAGATCCTTATGTTCCTGCCTGCCTCTAGTTTAGCTAGTGAGTTTATTTGGGTATATTCTATTTACTTGTTGCGGTTTCTGTATTCATTGTTAGGTTCTATTTTCCTCCTGTCCGTGCCACCTCGTTGCTCTCCCTCTCCTTCAACTCAATCATCGTTATCTTTGCAACCTGTGCTGATTACGCTCGTCTGCCATGCCCTCTGTCTGCTCCCCTATATAAACTGTAGTTTCTCTAACACCTTGTTAGGTCCTCCGTTATGCTACCCAGATCTGGTTTACTCCTGGTATTTTCCTGGTCCTTGTCATCACCTGCCCAGGCTGTATGTTTTGTCATTATGTTCTTTATTAAATCATCATTCATTTTACAATGCAACTCACAGCCTCTTCTCTGCACTTCAGTCAAGCTATAAACTGATCAAACATTACACTTTAAAATATTTTTTTTCCCCAGTATCTTCTGGACAATATTTTCCACTTCTTATACAGACAGTATTAATTCCTCTGCTAACAGGATTTTCACCCACCAATAAGCTTGATTTATATTTATTGCCCAATAAAACCAAATGTCTTGTATGCAGTGTGTTGATATGCTGCTGCTATATGCTTCAGTTTACCCCAGGGAGCAATACAGTAAATACAGTACCATGCCGTTTATTTTTAGCTACCTTAATGCCTATCCACCAACAAACAACACAGTTATCTGTCCACAAAGTTGGACAGATATCTGTCATCATTCTATATTGACAGTTTAGGAACAAAGAAGTATTGAGTAAATTATAAAATTCTCAGTACCTAAAAGTTTAGGGCTGGTTTTATGAATTCAATGATCTGAGAAAAAGCAATGTAATGCACATGTGGCTTCTAAAAACCATTTAAAACAAATCAATAATACACTCCTTTCAGGGTTTTAAGAGGGGCTTTGACATAATTGTAATTGTTGCTATGGATGATGCATAAAGAAGGATTTGCAACTAAGAAATAAACATTTGATTCATTTGTGCAACTGAAGCATCTTTCTTCATAAGTGAAAAAATTAAGCAATAAAATGCAGTATTTTGTCTATGCTTTTTTTTCAAATAAAAGTCTGAAATGTGCGGTTTGCATGTGTATTCTGTGGCTCTGAATTGATACTTCGTAGAACTAATCTTTGACTCAATTATACAGTTGCGGTCCCTCTAGGTCAGCGGTTCCCAAACCTTTTTAGCCACGCGACCCCTTCGGTGTCCAAACCTGGTTGACGCACCCCCCTCCCCCCCAAAAAAATAAAATTAAAATAAATAATCAGTTGCAGCTACAACAACACAAGTGTCATAACAAAGGTTATGGAAATAAAATTAGAACATAATTTCAACTAATATGTTGAAATTATGGCCAATATTCCATAAAGGCCACATTTGTGGTGTCCTCATTTGTCAACACACTGCAAAAACGGATCTAAAAATAAGTAAAATGCTCTTAAAATTAGTGTATTTATCCTTGATTTGAGCAGGTAAACTAGACTATTTGCCAATGGAATGAGTATTTTGACCCCTAAAATAAGATATTTAGACATCCTGCACTTGAAATAAGATGATGAAGATGAATCGTTCCTATTTTAAGTGCAAACATCTTATTCCATTGGCAAATCATCTTATTTACCTGCTCAAATCAAGGACAAATACATTAATTTTAAAGAATATTTTACTTATTTCTACAGTTCTGTTTTTGCAGTGCAAATTCCCCCACATAAGCTATGATCTCTGCAACTCTGAGTCCCCATGGCCCTCTTGCAGGTTAAAGTTGTTCAGTGCTTTTTACAGTTTTGGATTATGGATTAAACAGGACTCCTTAAGATGTCCAAAGCTTGAAATATTGTTTTGAATAATGCCTGCAAAAGCATTTCATTTGTGTATTTGTAAAGGAATTGAAAGCCATCAATCTATTTCAATTTAGATGACAGTATTTGCTACTTTTTCAATCTATAACAGAGGTCTCTTAAATAAAATTAAATCACAAATGTTTGTTGTAATGTGACAAAATGTGAAGGTCAAGGGGTATGAATATCTTTAAAGGGTACTTAACATTTTGTCTTACTAACTTTAATAAATGCAATTGCAGTTGTGTCAAGAAATTGCCCTGAGATCGGTCTTTTATCATCTCTACTAGCTGAAAATGTTACTGTTATAACGATAGAATATACAATTTTAAATATTAATGAAAAATTTTAAATTAATTTGTTAATTTATTTGATTAAACCTTTTTATTATATGGTGTTAATAATTGCTGTTCCTTTAGCCCACCTTCTAGGTCTGATGTTGTCATGCTGTTTTGCTGCCCTGATGTCCCCCATTCTGTTTTGTTTAAGAGACTTGTAATCTGAAATCTTGTCATCTGTGGATGCGTTAATTAAAAGTTGTTAATTCTTCTGTCTCATGCTTGGGGCACATATGTTTCATATGATGTTGCAGTGCACCAAAAACATTATTCCTTTAAAATCCAGGAAAAATGTGCTTTTTTCTGACTCTGCTCCTTCTGTTCTTTTCTCATTATTTTTCCATCTTCTGGTTGCACAAAGCATTCTACTGCATTTACACTTCCACTGCTCTTTAAGCTTTCATCCATCCCACTTACAGTTTTGCATTCTTTTTTCTTCAACCTATTCTACATGCATCTATGCCCTTCTTTCATTCTACTGTTTCCCCTTTTTTCCTCTCTTGTCTGGCCCTTCATTTGTCTATCTCGCTTTATTCCCATTTCCCTCTGTCTGCATGTGTTTCTATGTGTGTGTGGCAGCTGGGTGCTTGTGTTATTTTTCAGGCAGCGGCCCAGAAGATTGGACTGTCATAATCTATGGTCCTGAGTTATAAGTGTTTCTAACCCAAACCAAGGGACGCGAACATTTTTCCTTTTTCCCCCATCCTCTGCACCCTTCTCATTTTCCTTCCCTCCCTCCTTCTTGTCTCTGCTTTCTAATCATCTCTTACGCTTCCCTTTTCTCCTTGTGCCTATGGAAAACCATTTATTTTTTACACTGACTGCAATTGGGGCTCTTCCAATTGATCAGCTCACTTCGTGTCATCTATAAAACAATTCATTTGGATTTTTCCATGAATTATTTTGCAGAACGTGACATACTACCATGCTGTGTGTTCAAACTATAGAAACTTTTAATATGATCTAATGTTTGTACATTTGGTTAACTTAAGTTTGGGCAATATATATTGTCTCGATAAATTAAGAATATAATCAAAAGTGAATTTATTTGAATAATTCCATTAAAAAAGCAAAACACATTTTATAGATTCAATACACATGTTAAATTTCTTCTCATTTTGCTGGGGGACTTCAACGCTCACGTGGGCAATGACAGTGAGACCTGGAGGGGCGTGGTTGGGCCGTAGTTCAATGATCGACTTGGTTGTCGTTTCATCTGGCCTGCGGCCGCATGTTTTGGACACTGGGGTGAAGAGAGGGGTGGAGCTCTCCAACGACCACTACCTGGTGGTGAGCTGATTCCGTTGCAAACATATTGTGAGAGTTTGCTGGGAACGTCTGGCAGTGTCCCCCATGAGACAGAGCTTTAACTCCCACCTCAGAGAGAGCTTTGAACACGTCCCGAGGGAGGCGGAGGACATTGAGTCTGAATGGACCATGTTCTGTGCCTCTATTGTTGAGGCGGCTAATTGGAGCTGTGGCCGCAAGGTTGTCGGTGCATGTCGCGGCGGCAACCCTCGCACACGCTGGTGGACACCAGTAGTGAGGGAAGCTGTCAAATTGAAGGAGTCCTATCTAGCTTTATTTGCCTGTGGGACTCAGGAAGCAGCTGATGTGTACCGGCAGTCAAAGCGGCAGGCGGCTCGGCTGGTCGCCGAGGCAAAAACTAAGGCATGGGAAGAGTTCGGAGAGGCCATGGAGAAAGCCTTTCGTACGGCTTCAAAGCGTTTCTGGTCCACTATCTGGCGTCTCAGGAGGGGGAAGCAGTGCAGTACCAACACTGTTTATAGTAGGGGTGGTGTACTGCTCGGGACGTTGTGCGTTGGTGGGCGGAATACTTCGAAGACCTCCTTAATCCCACCAACACGTCTTCCATTGCTGAAGCAGAGCCTGAGGACTCTGGATTGGGCTCTCCCATCTCTGGTTCTGAGGTCACCGAGGTGGTTAAAAAGCTCCTCGGTGGCAAGGCTCCGGGGGTGGATGAGATTCGCCCTGAGTATCTTACGGCTCTGGATGTTGTGGGGCTATTTGGATTATAAAAGCCTTTGTTTTAAGAAGTACAAGACATATTCTTTATTTAGGGTACTTCCTCCACACCTCGTGCTGGCATATATGCAATTTAGCTTAATCCCTGTGGTCTGGGTGAATTTTATTTAGTTTACATGCTACAATGAGACAGAAGTGATAACAGGGATTTTCCCGCAGCATGACACTTTGCCTGTCCTAATAAATCTGCTGCAGTCTCTTAATTTCAGAATCATTTTCCACCGTGCTTGGGGGTGAGGGCAAGGAGGTGTGAGTAGGAGCACTGGGGCCGGTACTAGGGCTGTGGGACCCGCAACACAGGATGCAAAAGGACTGCTGGAGCTGCCGGGGTACGATGAGGATGTGGATTCTGCAGGAAAGGATGTCAAACGTTCTATGTCCATACAGCCAGCCGGTAGGGTGACGGTGCCAGATGTCTTCGGGCCACTGGGTTTTGCCGATGTCAAGATGATTTGGGAGCACCAAAAGTCATTCACACGTCACATAAAAATATGCATCAATTCATCTAATAAAAATTAACCTGAGGATCAGGTAGCCCACAACATACACTGTGTCGAGGACCTCTCAAGAAAGTGCGGATCCTCCCACAATGAGGAGTGCTTCTGTCAAACTGGTCCATGTCATGCTCTGCAGCCAACAGTGAGTGATGTCCCATGACGCAGGAGTCGAGTGCAAGAAGAGGCGCAGGTCACAGCAGGTGTTTAATAAAGCTGTTTGCACTTTTCTCCTTTCGGCAACGTCCTGTGACCAACCTCAAGTGGATTCCATGTCCTTTTTGATGACTTCTGAAGGGACTTAGTTACACTATATTTTATTTGGGGGGTATCAGAGTAAAGGGAGCTGAAAGCTGAATTGTAAAATACTTGAAAAACCCTCCTTTTCCTTCCATTTCAAAACTATGAAAGCTACATTGAAGCTTATCTTGCATGGTTACAAGACACAAATCATAAAAAGCTCTGGGGTTAAATACTTTTAATGATTTGCAGGCCGACGTACATACATGAACACATATGAGCAACGCAAAAGAGTTTTAAAACTTACTTAATGTGATAACATAATTAGAAAAATGAAGCGTTTCCCTCTAATGGGCACTTGAGTACCAACAAGGGAGAGCAGATTGCCTCCTCAGCTAGTTAAATAATTAGACTGAGGATGGAAAAGGAAAGGACACATGGGAGGGTTGTTGGCAGTGGGCCGTTTGTAGAAAGCAAAAGAAGAAAAAAACAATGTCTTTAGCCCTGTGGGAGATGTTGAGGACATTGAGGTGGCTTGTAGACGGTACGTACATTTGTATGAAAGTATGTACAGCTGGAAAAATGCCCCAGTCCCTCAGAAAGACCATATTTTTTTTAAATCTGTCATAAATTTTATTCAGTTAACTCAAGGCCTTTTTACACACAAAAAAGGGAGTAAAAAAAATAACACTTGTTTTAAAAGCTTTTCCTTTTTTCTTGTACTACTTTATCAAGGTCCCATTTTCATGTTTCTATTATAGGTTATTCAATTTAAAATTCCATTATTTGTGTCATTATTTAAGCAAGTTTGCCAGGAAATAGTGGCAGCAATTGTATTTTTAAGAGAAAATATTTTAAAAAGCCAAAAAAATCCAATTGTAATGTGTTATTTTGTCTGGCTACTCCTCTTAGCAAAGATTGCCAGGAAGATAGAGCTGTGCTCGGGGAACAAGCCTGTTTTCCTTGGAAATCAAAGAAAGCAAAAAGGAATTAAATAATGAGAGGAATCAGAAATGGGGCTGCTCTCTGAGAGTTATATGCACATCAACCCAGTGCTGTATGGTAGGGAAGTGTCTCATCTTATGTTTTATGTTATCCAAGTCTCCTTTGTTATGGAATCTGTTTTACTTTCGATTTCATAACATGGGCAACATCATAACTTTTTTTCAATGTCTATGTGCAAAAATATTGAACAGCCATGCCCTCTAATAAATATTGTTAGCGATCCTTCTGAACCCTGATAGGTCCAAAACACTTTTATAAAAACTTTGTTCCATATCAGTAATAAAATATTAGTGATAATAAGGGAATGAAAAGACAAGCACTCTCTGAAACTTTTGGTCAGTATTTCAAAAGCAAGAAAAGTGATTATTAAGGTCTGGTGAGATTTAGAGATTATATCTGCTAATCTTCAACACTAATCCTTTCACCTTCACAACATTCACAACAAAAGTGCATTGTGCTTGGTTAAAAAAATCCTGCCAACCGTGACTTATCTGGACAATAATGGAGCACTGTGGAACAGAATGAGGGTAGGGGGTATGTAGGGAGATCACCGAGACAGAAGAAAATTAAAGGATTAGAAAAAAGTTTTTTAAAAAGCTTTATGAAATTTGGGAGCCACGTTTATCAGGAAAAATAATTCATTTTATTATTGATTTAAGCAAGATGTCCATAGAGTAAGGTGTTGTTTTGCATTATTATAAGACTGAGGCAAATGAGGACTTCACGCAGTGTTTGTAACTAGCTCTTTTTCACTTTCTTTATTCTTTTTTAATCTTTGTCATACAATCTCACCTATCTAATCTTTGGGTTGATGAGATGGTCACCTCTATTAAAAGGTTAGTTTTGAATGTCTGAATTAAGGCTCTGTGAGTGTCTTATAGGTTATAGTTACCTTACCTGCAGTAGAATATTTCCTATCTCAAAAGCTTATTGAAAAAGTGACTGTCTTGCTTCAAAATCCTCTTCCGATTCTCATCAACAATGTCACTTTTTTTTTTCAAGATGGCGGCATGGGTGTCTGCAGCAGCCCGAGCTCTCAGCTCTTTATGTTCGTCTTTGTGTTTTTGTTTGTGTTTTCATCCCTCCAAGCATTAATATACTGGATCCTTGATTTGTTCATTCTTCCTTCTGCTGCTTAAATGTATTTATTTGAAATATTTAGTTTCACATGGTAAGCCTTAAAATCTGTCATTACAAATAATAATAGTCCTTGTACAACTAAAAATTGTTTTGGGCAGTTGGACATGTTTAAAGCTTTATGGTGATTTAACAAGATCATTTTGGTGTTCCACAGGTTGTTTTTACTGCATTTAAACTGCATTTCTGTTGTAAGAAAGCTGGAAGGCTAATTTCACCCACTACAAGTGACATTAAACAGAAAATCTCTAAAGATGCTTAGAGCTTAAATAAATTTACTTTTGACTTCAAATGATGTTAAAAAGAGATCAGTGATGAGGCCGCTTGCCTGCTCATGAACCTTTTTTGGTATCGTTTTACTTCTCTATCTCACAAAGTAGTATTACAATACTACTATAAACATAAAAATACTTTCCATTAGAACTATGACATAAATGATTGTGGAACTACACAGAACTACAGTGAGAGCCTTAATTGTTCAGCAGAATTCAACCATAAGTTTTCAAAGGTAGATAAGTACTTGAGTAGATTACTTTCAAAGCAATACAATTAAAGCTTAAAAAACAGTGAAAAACACATCTATATCAGGCTATACATTGCCTTTTTATTTCCAAACACTTAATTGATGCATATATGAATGTGAAATTCTGATGTATGAAATTTTTTTTGGACATCCAGGCAAGAGAAATGCAATCCTTTGTCTTGGGTTGCTTGTGTCTACATCTATTGTACCAGGTTGTCTTTTTCTTTTCCACCTGCCTGACAAATGATAGAACAAGTCCTGCTTGTTGAAGAAAGATATATCCATTTTCTTCCTTATTACTGCAATTTTCCAGCTCAACTCACAAAACAGACTGTCAGCCAGGAGTTGAATAAGGGGTGAACAGAAAACCACTGCAGCCAGTAACATTGGCATAGTATTGAAACAGGCAGAGAATAGAGACAGAACAAAACCATGATTTGGGAAAAAAAGACAGTTGAAGATCCTGCCGCTTAGTATGTGTGTATGTGTGCATCTATGGGAGCATGTTCACAAATTAGTGGTTGCACTGTTGGTTTTGCGTGCTCATTAGGCAGGTTGGGACACACATAAATGATAATAGTGACAAAAAAAAATGCTGACCTATTTGCTCATTACTGTGCATTGTCTTCTACTGGTTGGTGCATGCCGCACTGACAGGGAGGTTCAACTCATTTTTCCCTTTGGAGCTGCATTCCTCCGCAGAACATGCTGACAAACAGGAATGCATGGGAACTTCCTGTTAAAGCAAAATTACAAAAATCCAAGTGGAAAAAAGTTAGCAGTTGCAGTTACAATAAAATGCCTTGAATTGGCAACTCCTTCACCTGTAGGTTTCCTGCCATGTAACTTTGTAATTTCACACATTCTGTCATCTCTGCTTTCAAGAAGCATTTTCTTATGTCTGTCTTATAGCAGGAGGTCCCCACTGAGAGTGTATTTGTAACATGACAGCAACTCGTCATACCCTCTTTATAATATGTTAGGTATTGAAACAGCTTATCATGTGGTTTTTAATAGGAAAATGAACCAAAAATAATTAATGTTTTTTACCAGCGTTGCCAAGTCCCCTTATTATAAACGATTTGGGCTTGTTTTTTCCTAAAGTCGGTTGTATATTTTGTGTTGTGGATAATATTTTTGGGCTTGTTTTTTTTATCGTGTAGTTGCTTATGTAAAATAAGCAACTATAAACGAGATAAAGAGACCTGCTTTCGCTGCTGCTGCTGCCTTACGGACAGCGTGAGCGGGTAGCTGTCCTCTTACATGTAATATTTAAAAAATTTCAAGTTAGGCTATTCTTTCTTAGTGTTTCTAATGCAAAAAGAAAATATTAGAATAGCTGTCTTTGGCATCTTAACAGAATAAAGGTATGATACATTTCAAACATTTTCAAATTTCAAATAATCAGTTTAATGTAGATTTATTGGGCTTAGGTTTGACAACTCAAGAAATTCTGTATTTTAGATTTTGAACAACACATGGACAAAGAAAAAGGGTAGAGTGCTTTCTGCGGGTTGGGAAGGATGTCCTGCCCCAAGTGGAGGAGTTTAAGCATCTTATTGTCTTGTTCATGAATGAGTTATAGATGGAACGGGAGATCAATAGGCAGATGGGTGCTGGGTCTTCAGCGAAGTGGGCGCTGTACCAGTCTGTTGTGGTGAAGAAAGATCTGAATCAAAAGGCAAAGCTCTCAGTTTACCAGTCAATCTACGCTCCCACCCTCATCTATGGTCATGAGATTTGGGTCGTGACTAAAGGAACGAGATCACGGATACAAGCGACTGAAATTAGTTTTCTCTGTAGGGTGTCTGGGCTCTCCCTTAGAGATAGGGTGAGGGGCTTGGTAATCCAGAGGGAACTCAGAGAAGAGGAACCAGTTGAGGTGGCTCGGGCATCTGGTCAGGATGCCTCCTGGACGACTCCCTGGTGAGGTGGTCCGGGCACGTCTCACCGGGAGGAGGCCCAGGGGAAGACCCGGGACACGCTGGAGGGACTATGTCTCCCGGCTGGCCCGGTGACACCTTGGGGTTCCCCCATAGGAGCTGGACCAAGTGGCTGGGGAGAGGGAAGTCTGGGCCTCCCTATTAAGGCTGCTACCCCCACGACCTGACCCCGAATAAGCGGAATGAATGGATGAATGGATGTACAAAGGCAGCTCAGATGCCCCATAAACAGTGAAAAGTAGACCATTATTTTGTGTCAATAGGAAGCTCTAAAACCGACACTAACTTTTGCATGATTAGCAGCTATGGCTTATCAAGTCTCAGTGTTCTTACAGATCTTAGAATCTTTTATCTTGTCAGTCACTGTCTCCTTTTCAACAAAAAATGCTGCCACACAATTAAAGACTGGTTTGAGCTTCTTCAATGCTTTTAGAACCATATGGTGTCTATCATTATGTTGGCAGACTTAATAGTCAACTCCATCAAAACATCATGACAACAGCTCAAGAACTGCTTCTTGTCTTGTTTCACAAAAAGATTCTCAAACCTAGATACGTCAAGCTTAGAGCACTTACCTTCACATCCAGGGCTTGTAATAATAGCTAGGACAAAAATAGCAATTAGATTTCACTGATCAGGACAAACTTCACTTTGACGCCACATATCATGATTTGGCATTTACAAAAAAAATGCAGCCTATCAAGTTGTTGTCTAAGTGAAAAGTTGCTTTAAAAAATATTATACGAAAATATGACAGACATGAACTCCAAAGGGCTTTTACCAGAGATTTGCATTCTCTCATAATGCTGCCATATCCACTGTTTATTGGTGTTAATTTAAATTTTAACCACACTTTATGTATAAACACAATTTCATGTCGACATGCTATTTTTGGAATAAGAGAATAGTAAAATATCTTCAAATACAGCAGAACAAGACAAATTATCTTCCTCTGCTCAATAAAGTGAGAGGAAAATCTTTGATGTTGAGGATGGCACACATTTACCTGTATAAGTCTGTTTAAATGTGCAAGCGCGCAGGTGTCTGTGAAAATGCATGGAGACGAGCCAAAGGAGTGACTGTGTTAAAGGTTTGCACATAGCTAGCAACTTGTGCTGACAGGTAATCAACACAAGTGAAGGACAGACTGGGTGCTCAAAGGAAATTTGCTTAAACAAAAAGGTGTGTGGGAAGGAGCTGTAATGTTTTTTAATTTTATTCTTATTTAATTTTCCAGTTTCCTTGTTTGTTTTGGATACATTTATGTTTTTAATTATTTGTCTTTCACAGTGTCATTGAGTGTCCAGAAATGTGCCTTGAAATAAAATTAATTATTATTATTAATCAACAAGAGAGGGCAGCAAGAGTGTGTCCACTGATGGAGCCAACCTACAAGATGACACATACATTGCTGTGAAAAGGTATTTACCCATTACAGATTTATTCTCTTTTTGCTTTTCTGTCTCACTCAAATGTTTTAGATAATAAAAAATGCTCTGTGTAAAAATGCAATTGTCCCCTTAACCCAATAACTACGTGTGCCCCCCTTAGTGCAACAAATACAATCAAGAGTTGCAATAACTACTAATGAGCATTTTACATCACTATGGAGGAATTTTAGCCCACTCCTTTTTGTAGCATTGTTTTATTTCAGCCATGCTGGAGCCCTAACCTAGTCAACCCATTATACAATTTTATGGTGCCCAACTGTATTTTTATTTTCATTCAACAACTTCACTGGAGAACATTCACCTGCATTATAATTATACATTTTACTTCACATTTACATTAAATGGAGCAAATTAATAAAATATAATATATGCTGTAGCACTGCTTCTGGCAAACATTACTACCTCAGTCAAAGGAGTCACTCCAAATGTTGGCATTTTGAATATAATACTAAGATTTCAATTGTCCTTTCTGCAAAGCTGCAAGACATTTTCTAATACATGAAAATTTGACTGAAGATATTTGGTTGTAAAACATTTGCTTTTAGCTGTGTGCTGGTGGGTCATAAGCAGGTTAAGTCAAAATCAATGCATAAATCTGGCTTTTATTTCATTTTCATGTCACAGGCAAACATTGACTCAGACCTCTCATGGCAAAGGCAAAAAGGCTTTCTTTCTTTAATGCTGGCAGGATTTTTTTTTAGATGCACAAACTTTGTCTCTTTCAACAATTCATCACTACAGAGGTTGGACTCAAACAGATATTTACTTTTTTAAGCTCCTGAGGGTTATGTAATCAAAAAAGTTATGTTGTAGATCCTTAAAAATTAAACTTGAATTGAAACAGAATATCCTTTCTGTGAAGACTATGCCTATTTAAATATAGTTATGGGTAAAAACTAACTATCCCAGCACTCCTTCCAAAGGATTTAGCTGGAAAGTAGCAGCTAGGTGATGCTAATTAAATGCACTCAATTAACTGATTGTCATCAGATGTAACCACCTCTTTAAAATCAAGAGTGTGGCCGTAACCTTTGCTGAAGCACAAGGCATCCACAGAATCTCAGGAAAAACATTTATTGTTGATTTGTGAAGGGCCTAAGGTAATTTCCAAACACTTTAATGTCCATCAACAATCACAAATAAGGAAGTTTTACCAATAGAAAAATGATTAAGACAGTTGCTGAGCCTCCCAGTATTGTAAATCTTGTAAGCAAATAGACCCCAAGGTCAGATGTTGCAATGGTCATAAACTGCAAAATACCCAAGAGCAGCATCAGGACACCATATGACTCATCTAACATAGTAAAAGCTAAAGCTCATGATCGTGCAAAGAAACAAAGGGCACATTTTCTGTGAAGAGATTACTAAGACACAACTTAGGTTTTCAAAGTTGCATCTGAAGAAACCACATAACTTCTGGACAATGTGTTTTGCTCAGATCAGCTCATCTTAAAAACCCATCTTTTTTCCATAACTGTGTAATTCTTGGAATACACACGGTTACTGGAGCCTTATTGGGTTAGAGACATCCAAATAAAACTAGTGTAAAATTATATTGTATTGTGTAATGGAAAGTTATCCAGGAGGCTTTTTATTTTTGCAAATGGGGTAAGTATATGCAGTTTTAGGGATTTCTACTTTCAGATTTTAAAGGGTTTTGTTGAAGGTGAGGAAGCTCTCATAGGCAATCTTTAGCTAACAAAACATGCAAAATGTCGAAGGATTTTGCTGCCCAAATTACTGCTGATTGTGTCAGAGAGAAAAAAAAGCATCTCAACCATTTCGATCCTGACAATGTTGCATTTAAGCAGCAGCTAAGAGCCGGTGGCACAAAGAACAGGAAGCATTTTAGAAAAGGGGGGGGGGGGGACATTTTCTTCTCTTGTGTTACTTTGAATGGCAGATGAAGGCATTACAAAGACAAACTGATTGTGAGGCCAGGTGAACACAATTGATTGTCATATTGCAGTGCACTGTTCTGCTGAGAAACTTGAGATCATTGTGTTCATGTGGGCCAGAAACAGCAGCTAAGACAAAGTGCTGAGGCTCACATCAAAAGTGCTCAAAAATTTCTCAGAATACACAACAAGGAGTTTACAGTACGATTGGAGCTTCCAATTTACTTAATGTCCAAGTTGCCTTCAGCACACCGCTAAGTTGTTTACACGTCAGACAATGAGGTCTATTGTCCATATAGTTCTGGGTCAGTTTTATGCTAGCAAATCAAAGCATAAGTAAAACACAAGGTACTATATATAGTTTAAATGTTATGCCTTATTTTTAAAACACTTAGCATGGCATAGTTTAGGTAATATTGTTATACAGTAATTTATAATTTTACATTTAACCTTCTCCTAGTTTACTTTCTCTATGTTTTGACGTTAATCATTGCTCTTCTTACTCATTTGAATCCATAATGTTTGCAAGATGAGCAATCACCTGCAGGTTCAGCTGCAACATAAACTAAAGATATTTTAGATAAGGGGATCTTGTTAATTAGATATATCGGTAAATGTCTTTGCAGGTAATGAGCATTTCTGCCAAATGCCATTTTCACAGTGTGACTCCATATTAATACATTCATGTGATTAAATTATTAACATTGTTTGCTTAATTAATTTTGTGCATTAAGCAGTGATAATTCTCTCTAACATGTAATTGTTAAATGGCCATTTGTTTGTTTCAGGGGCACCAAATGATTAATGCTTTCTGATGTTGCCTTTTTTTAATAGTGAAATTCAGTTATTCTTGTAAAGTTGATAGATCTTAGTTTTGTTCCTTCAAAATTGTGTGTAGGATTGGGTGTGTATCTCCTCTGGTTGCAGGGAGTGACTGGCAGGTGAGTCCATGCAGCTGGAGATTGTTTGGATAGGATTAGGAGGAGTTTATAGAGAAGGGGCTTTTCAAGTAAAGAACTGAGATAGTTCTCATTCTAACAGTAGTCATCAGAACCTTTACTCTATAGCTTTCAAACTCTCATAATTCTTAGCTTACCTCCTTTGTGTTTCCTTCTCCGGAAAGACCCATCTTTCCAGTTTGCATGTAGGCTCCAATTTACTGCTACCTTGTGTCCTGAAAATAATTGGTGGCCTATCTCTTGGAAATCTTTTGTGAAGTCTCTGGTCCATTCCTCTTGGAATCCCTCCATGAAGTCTCCCTAGCACTTGTGGTTTCTTCCCCCGAATCTGCCTTCTGGGTCACACAATAGTCCCTCCATTTGGTCACTCACCTGTCCACACTGCAACAATCTACTTCTCCATCACTGCTTCCGCATTTCATCAAGATCCATACCACACACATCCAACCTACCAACTGCAACTTCTGTGGATACACTAACCTATCTTGCATGGATCCTTGCTGTCTCCACTGATAAGTAAGGCAAAGTCTGAACACAGAATCTCATCATTATGTTCTAAAATGCATTCCTCCAAATAATCTCTTATTACTCCCCAGTACCATCCTGAAGCCACTCACCAAGCCTGGAGAAAAACATTCACATTTAAGCTTCTATCTGTTGTCCGTGTTGTTGCCGGCACCGGGGTCTCAGATTCATATCTGAACTTTTTTTTGGGATTGTGTCTTTACTCACCTATAAAACAAATATTATCTATTTTATGACAAAACAAACATACAAACAAACGAATGAAGACAATTTTCTTAAAGAGCTGTACAAAAATATCAAGCAGTTTGCACTGAGCTACAAATAACAGTATGTTTAGTCCTGGGTGTAAAGAAAGGAAGTTTATTTGTTGTGGTGTGACAGCAACTTGTGCTGACCAAGTTTACCTTAACGTTTCTTATAAAATTTGAGTGTTCAATATATCTTAAAACACTTGAGTGCCTTAGAGTCTCAGAGGACAAAAGTGAAATTCCTTTTGCTTGTAAATTTGAGAGATTAGATCATTACTAGTTATATTTGGTTCTTGACCAACCCCTGATGTGGCACGATACAAACATTGAATTTGATCTTAGGCATTTAATGTATCCACTTAGAATAAATTAAAATACGTATACAATCTTGCATAAGTTACTGGTCTCATTATATGCCTGGATGTTCTGATCTGTCATCCCTTTTGAAATAAAATCCAATCTGGAGCAAGTTTAGCTCTCCTTGTACTTCTTCTATTCGCCATTTTAAGATTGGATTCTAAATCATGTTGTTTTCATTCTCTAGTGTAAACAAGACTACAAACACAGCTCATGCTGTACCCTTTGCTGTTTGATTTTGTGAACATAGCATTTATGACAGTCAGATATTACAGCTATTCTCTAGTGGTTCAAAAACGACACCACAGTCATAGCTCCTGTTAACTGCTCTTTAGTGAGACTAGTCCTTTTTCCCCTGACAGAAACCTTGTAACTGTTTGGTTTCCCATTAACTATAAATGCATCTTCAAAACATTAAATACAAGTACACTTGTAATGGACACATATAGACCTTTTGATCAGCAGAGGTTTTATAGTGTTTATTTCAGATGACAGTAGTAGGAGGCGTGCAGTTTCACAACATTAATAATAACAGAAGCCGGAGTGGTTGTCCTTAAAACAGATGCATGCACAATGCACTGTTTACAAAAACATTGCTTTGAAAACAAGATGAATAGGTACTTCTTAGTTGGAACAGGATTCATCTGTGAAAAGGTGTTTCATTTATTGTCCAGAAAGTATGATAACTGATGCATCAAGGCTGCATCCTAGAGGGTACAAAAGATGAAAAACACTCAAAGCAAAATACAATGAAACTAATAGTTTATGCTTTGTCAAATATTTTGGATGGGAGGCTGGTTATTGTTAGCATTTCATTATTTGCTCATTGTTTAAGCTTTTTCCAAAAGGATTTAAATAACGAGGTGCATAGCGCAGTTTTTTTTTTTGTTTTGTTTTTTGAGCAGCTGCAGAGATATATTAATGAAAAACAGTTAACATAAGCTTGTACACATAAATACTGAATGGAAATTTGGCTCCCATTCTTAACATACTTAATGATAATGTGACATCAAACACACAAGTTTATTAGGGAGAAAAGAGGTTATCCTTGCCAAGTATGTCCTTGTCTTGAAACAGTTGCAGCTCACTTGAACTGGTGTTTAAAGAGGGAAAATGTCCAGTAGATACCATCTGGAAACAACCATCTGTGAATGACAGCAGGAAATATTTCCACAGACTGTGTTAATACTGGTATTACTCATTCCCACAAGGATCCCGCCTGTAACGAAAAATAAAAGGAATCATGTAAGTTATATAAACAATTAAATCATATGAAGTCTTTTCTAATTGAGAGCACAGTGTGGACATTGCAAGGCTCACTACAAGCTTCAAAGTTATTGTGTTTGTCTCTGCAAAGCTATGCAATGTAAGGGAAACTGTTAAGAAAAAAAAAGTTATCTGAAATGAAACATAAAACTCTGACCAACTGTCAAAAATAACTTCCTACTGTGATCATATAGTACACTACAGTTTTTATCCATTTTTGTGACAGTTGTTGCAAGATTTAATTTTTTTCCCTCCCAGAACTTTGGACATCACTTGACCACATTTTTTATTCAGGTTTTCCTTTGTATCCAACCTAGTTCTGAATCCAAAGTGAGAAACCGCCTAGCCATACAACGACCTAAATTTGATTAACTGCCTGCTTCTGAGAGATCTTCTGGATGATGCAAATGTGTTTAGAGATTTCAATCTAAGAAACAGTGGTCTGAATTACACACCTGCAGAGGGTCAACCACTATCATGAGTGAAACAGTTTGAGCTTGGACCATGTAAGCTATTTTTTCTACTTTATTATGGCAATTCTGCTGCTGAGAGATGAAAGACCCAGGTGTCTACAAAACATTTGTACGTTCCCTTTTTAAAGTTAGGAGCTAGTCCATAATACCTTTCTTTAGACTTCTGAGAGACTGACAAACTCAACAAATGTAAAATCTTGATTAATTTAATCTTAATTTCCTTGTCATGGGAATTTATAGTTGTTTATTGATACATTTGTTTGGTATTCTGTTTGTGTTTATCTGTTTATTTATTTAATTAACAATTGGTGAGTAGATCAAAACTGTTTACACCCTAAAAACGGTGAGCATGAGCAATCCATTTAGATTTCTTTTAAAAAAGGTCTGTTTACAATAACATTTATGTTTATTATCCTCTGAAATATTGACCACATTCTAAAGGTAAAACAGACTTTGATCACCCCGAAAGATAAAACTTCAGACATTGTATCTTCTCTTGGAAACTTTACCTTATTCTCATAAACTCATGCGAGTCAATTTCTGCTAAAGAGATCAGTGAAAATGGTGTACTAAAAGATACAGCCACACGCTGTTATCAGTTTCAACTTTTGTAAATACAGGCTTAGCCGTCTGTCTCCAATTTTCTCTCTGTTCTTATGGCTCTCATTTGCGACACGTGGCAATCTGTTCATTGTGCCATGATATTAGGTGATTAAAAATCACCATATTGAAAAATGTGGAGTTGGGAATAAAAAGGTAAGGGCATTTATTATATTAAAAAAGAAACTCTGTAGTTGCTTCACCTACACCCAAGAGGGAATACTGAATGTGCCGGATGCACCTGGCCAGCTATTGATATTATAAGGAGCTTTAATGTGGCACAAAACCCTCTGTGAAACAGAGAATACAAATAAAAAAAAAACTAAAATAAAACAAACAATCATAATGGCCTCTGAGACAAACAAACCCTGTGCTACTTGTTCTAATGTATGTTGCTGTTAGGTACTTGAAGGGCTGGTGAATAAGCATTTCTCCAGTGTGTTGTGGCGATAAAACCCGCTTCTTCATTTCACATGTACAAATAACAGTAGTTATTCAGAGGATATCAAGGACCCATTTTTTATGCTAAATGGAGAGTGCTGTAGTGTGCAAATCGATAGGTTGCTGCAGGTGTTACTTCAGAACCAGACAAAAATTTTAAATAACCCATTTCCCGTGTAATAAATCTGTTTTCTTCCACAGAGGCAACATGCAGCCAAACAGACATGCAGAAAACAACACACAGTGGTGTGCCTGCATCTGTTCAAACCAGTTAATAGCAGAACCTGCACAGTGGGGCCAATAAGAGCTTGTTAGATTTCACATAAACATGCTGATCTTCATCCATGTCATTGATGTTGATTCTGGTCACACTGAGGAAATTACCCCAAGTTTTTGCTGTGAGGATGGCAGGTGGAAATTGAAAAAAGTCTTCACAAAACCTCTTCTCTCCTGAATCTTCTGATTCATTTGCATTGCCTTGATCCCAGTGGTAGGTGACAGAAATATAAATCATATCAGAAAGTAATGTGCTCCACTGTAATAGGGAAGATGCGTCCTGAATTACAAGATCAGATAAAATACAAACCATTTTTTGTTTTCAAACAGAAAAAACATGCATAATTCATCATAAATTATCAGGTTGTGAAATTGTCATTTTATTGTACACCAGCTGAGCCTTTACCCACTGCCGATGTTCAAACTGTGAGACTTGAAACACAAATTACCTTGCACAATACATTTCAGTTTGTCACACAGTACCATGATATATTTTACATTTGAACTGAGCGTATGATTGGATACATTCAGAATTAAATTTTCAAAAGTAAATTACATTTCAAACGCCCTGCCTAAAAGGTTAGTATAAAACACATTTCAGTCTGAGCATCTGCTAGGTTGAATCAGTTGACAAAGTCTTAAAACAAAGTTTGTTATTTACGCTAGCAGTCAGACGTCACTAAAGTTAGTGTTGCTTTAGTGTGCGAGTTTGCTAAAACAATGTCAATTTTCTCTGGTCCCATGCCTGAACTGACCAGTGATGAAATGTTTAGTCACATGTCATCATGATAGGTGGTGTCCTGAAAACGAAGTAGGCTACATTGATAACTGGCAAACTTTCTGGGGAAAACCTGGTCTGAACCAGAGAGATGGCATCCATCCCACTTTGGAAAGGTAAGGGAAGTTTATTTATATAGCACTTTTCAGTAACAAGACATTCAAAGTGCTGTACATGAACAGAAAAACATTAGAGACATACGCAGGAAAAACAAAGGAATAACCTAAGTAAATCCTTGACTAGACTTCTTTGATACATTAACAAACATACAGAAAGACTTAATTGTTTCAATTAATAATAAGAAATAAGCTAAGTATATTGTTGGGGATTTCTGATGTAATGTAATGGTGTCCAACCTTTCCAAAGCTACAAATAGAATAACTTAATAAGCCAAGTAAATCCTTGACTAGACTTTTTTCTTACATTAAATTCAAAGTTTAATTGTTTAGATTCATAAAGCTAAAGCTTGAGGTCTTTGAGCTGACCTTTCTGACACTACAGCTAAAACAGAAAGCAGCATAGTAAGGGAAGAAAGCACAGTAGAGGCAGTGTGTGTGTGTACCTGTGTGTTTTAGTGTAATCGTGTGTGTGTGTGTGTGTGTGTGTGTGTGTGTGTGTTTGTGTGTGTGTGTTTATCTGTGAACTGCACCAGATAGCTCTTGCAGCCATTAGTCTTTGATAGTCCAGTGTGCTCTGCTCAAGGTCACAGAGGTCAGAGCGTCTTGTTTATATAACATCCAGGAAAAATTAAGATGGCACGGGAGCCAGTCTGGATAGCAGCATTTGTTTTGGGCATGCTCACTCTTGTTTTTCTGTCCGCCTCACTGGTACATCTCAACGGCGATTCCAAAACAGCCAGAATTGTGGTCATTCTGTCAGGGTCCAGCTTTCTCCAAGATCATTCCCGTCCAGCAAGCAAGTTCAAAAATCACAGCTGGTCTGCAGTTCTGCTTACATAGCATTTCAGTCTGAGTGCTGGTAGTGGACATATCCCTCACATAGTTGACATGGGCCGAAACAGCTGCCGATGTTTTCACAATTTCTCGATACTCCAGGTAACTGCCAGCTCATATAAACAGAAATCATGTTATCATAAATCCAACATATTTTTAACATCCTCGACTGACACAATGGACAGAAAAACGATCCTCCTCTCACCGTGTGTCCAGCTGCACATAGCCCGCCGGGCACAGCGGCTCTCCTTCACCCAGTTATCTCGTTGAGAAAATGTTATCAATTGCAGTGAGAATCCAACTAACCAGATACTGTCATAGTTTGAGTTCCTGCCTTAGTTTAGTTTCTGTTTTTGGGTTCTTGTTTTCTATTTTAGCTTGTGTCCTGTCTCAATCTTGGTTCCATCTTAGGTTGGGTCTTGTCATTTATTTTGTGTTCTAGATTGGTTCATGAACTGTTTTAGTTTAACCTGTTTTCACATGCCAGTTATTCAGTCAGTTCAGTTCCACCTCCAGCCACTTCCCTAATCAGCTCCACCTAGTCTGGTAATTAGTTTCATTCTGTTCACCTGCTCACTCCCCTACTTATACCTGCCTCTGCCCGTTGCACTCCGCCCGATTGTTGTGATTTTCCTGCCTGGGGTAAGTATGATCCTGTTTTGCCTGTCTGCCTGTATCCAACCTGATTCTGTTAGTTTTTACCTGGATTATTTGACCTGTTCTGCTCTTTTTGTTATTAGACCAGTCTGACTTTTGACCAGTTTATGTTAGGTTGTTGGCTGTGGACTGTTTGAGTTTTTTGGACACTGCCTCCTTGCTTTTTGGCTTGGTGGCCTCTTTTGGTTTTTTGCTCTGTTAATACATCACACCTTTTTATTTCAATCTTTGCTTGTCTGGCTGAATTCAGGGTCCTCTGTTTCTGATTGATGACAGATACATAATTTATAGTTTGGAAAATATGTCAAAAGAGGCCCAGGCCAATTAATACAACTCTTTTGAACATTTAACCCTTAGTTTCCCTCATCCAAACTGCAAAGCAATAAAACCTCTTCTGTTTGTTGTTTTATATCATCGACCAGGCCCTTTCTCTTTAATTTTAGATCAGTTCTCAGACTTCTTATCTGATTTAGTGTTAAACACTGACAAAGTTATTATAGTGGGGGATTTTAACATTCATGTCGACACTGAATGTGATAACCTTAATGTATCCTTTAATACTATCCTAGAATCAACACCACCCTGTCCTATCTGACAATTTTTAGCAACCTTTGAGTTCAATTGAAATGAGCACTCCACCCGCAAAAGAAGGTTTCATTAAAATAGATATTTATCAGATAATGCTGTATCAAACTTTAAGAGTTTGTCCCCCTTTTAACTTCCACAGTATCACAGAAATACCCAGCAGATGGCAGAAATGTTGTTTCTTCCCATTCACAAATTGATTCCTTTGTTGATGGTGTGACTCCCTTGTTGCATTTTGCATTAGACAATGTAGCCCCTTTGAAAAAGAAGGGGAATATTCTCAGGAAGTTGGCTCCCTGGTTTAATCCAGAGCTGCATTCATTGAAGCGCAACATTAAGAAAGTGGAGAGAAGATGGCGTTCTACACATCTAGAAGAATTTCAGTCAAGTTTCAGAGCCCATCATAGCACCAAAACAGCTCTGGTGAAGATCACTAATGATATTCTCATGGCCACAGATAATGGACTTGTGTCTGTACTTGTCCTGTTAGATCTTAGTGCTGCATTTGATACAGTTGATCATAATATTCTCATGGAAAGACTTGAACATATTATAGTGATTTTTGAGAAAAGCATTAGGCTGGTTTAATTCTTATCTGTCTGGCATATTCCAGTTGGTTCATGTTAATAATAAATATTTGAACTTCATGGTTACTTGTGGAGCACCACAGAGTTCAGTTCTTGGGCCATATCTATCTATCTATCTATCTATCTATCTATCTATCTATCTATCTATCTATCTATCTATCTATCTATCTATCTATCTATCTATCTATCTATCTATATATATATATATATATATATATATATATATATATATATATATATGTATATGTCCATAAATCTTGATGGATCCAATCAACTACAGGCATATCTTGATGACATCAAATCCTGGATGACCTTAAATTTTGACAAGACAAGATCATCTGCCATTACCACATAATATAGAAAGGATTCCTGGATCAATTTGTGCTTTTTCGTGTTGTGGCTCCTTCTCCTCTAACCCCCAGTGGGTAGAGGCTGATGACCGTTCACACTGAGCCTGGTTCAGCTGGAGGATATTCCTTTCTGTTAAAGGGGAGTTTTTCTCTCCACTGTCACTTCATGCATGCTCAATATGAAGGATTGCTGCAAAGCCCTCGGCAATGCAGATGACTGTCCACTGTGACTCGCCTCTCTTTCGGGAGGAGTGAATGCTGCTTGTCAAGACTCGATGCAATCTGCTGGGATTCCTTAGATGGGAAACTTTTTGACCAATCTGTGTTATTCTATTGAATTTGACTTAGTAAAGTGCCTTAAAATGACATGTATTGTGAATTGGCGCTATGTAAATTAAATTTAATTGAAGTGCTACAATGATGTATGAAGTTGAGATTACACTTTCTGAGTATAGCTCCACACAATAGTA
Source organism: Fundulus heteroclitus (assembly GCF_011125445.2). Classification (NCBI taxonomy): domain Eukaryota; kingdom Metazoa; phylum Chordata; class Actinopteri; order Cyprinodontiformes; family Fundulidae; genus Fundulus; species Fundulus heteroclitus. Next base: position 299,219 of record NW_023397110.1, on the reverse strand, counting down.
TAACAATAGTTTACCATTAGAGTTGAAATATAATAATCTTAAATAAATTAGAATATCATAGAAAAGTTCATTTATATCAATGTGTCAGTTCACCAAGTGAGACACATTTATTAAGTAGGCTATATGTTTTCAAGCCTTTTTTTTGTTTATTCGGATGATTTTTCACTTACAAGTAATGAAAAAGACCTCCTCTCTCCAGCTTCTGCTTTGTTTTTTTTGTCTTTTGTGCTCTCTCTTCATAGCAACCGAAGCTCTGGAAAATTATGGATCTAATCAGGTGGTCTCTCAATGCTATTGATCAAATTTTTGCAACTGGAAGGCAGAGAACGGGGGATCTTGTGTGTCCTGATGGGACTCATTTCGCTGGATACATCTTGGACCGGTGGGGGAAGTGGTCTACGGTGTGTCCTTCAATTTTGTCAGTCGAGAACGTGGAAGACGTATACATGTTTGGATTCATAGTACTTGGATTTCTTCTTCTTGGACTCAGAGGATTTCTGATGTATCAGCAACTTCAGAGACTGCTGGTGGCAAATATGGCCATAATAAGGCTGCCGGCAGCTTACGACGCGATCACTAAGGCAGTGAATGAGCAGAGCAGTAAGTTGAACGAGCTACGCTGTAAGTCGGATGCGCTGGAACGCAGGCTGGCTATGGTGGTTGAACTCAGACGCGAGATGGGATAAAATCCGTACGTGAAACGCGAAAAATCCCAACAAATTTGGAATATTGGATCCGTGGAGCCAGCGATGAAAGGACTCTTAAAGATGACGGAAAAGTTGGTTCAGTTTGTTCTCATAACAAATTGTGTATTTTGATTAGGCTCTCCCTCTATCTAAAACTCCCCTGGATGAACTACTCCCCCTGCTCCCTCCTCCGACGCGGACACCTGTGGATGCGTTAAGCTGTGGAGCGAGTGATAAAAACTTTCCAACATCAAGGACACTTGCCTGCTGGACGGCGATCATGGACATACATAAATCCACACAACATGCGCACACTACTGACGCACATTTATCTCATGAACTCAGTGGCGTATTTAGGCCAGTTTTAGGGGTTGCTCAAGCACCCCTAAATCTTAGTTCAGCACCCCTGAAAAATTACTGCTTCAGAGTATTCCTGTGTGTCGGTTCGGTCTGCCAGACGTGCGTACATGCACAGGTTCGTCCGGAGCGGCTCCGTTTGAAGTGCTCAGTGTTCCCACAGACTCATTTCAACGCCGCTGTGCGCCAGCGGGGGCAGGGCCTGGCGCTCCATGCAGCCAATCACTAACACGTCTGGCATTTGATTGACAAGGTAGACCCCCCCCCTCCCAGTGCCTCTCAAAGAGATCGGAGAAGAAAATAAAAGTTGAGATGTCTCACTGAAGGACACTGTTTTGATGCTAATGAGCAACATAAAGTTATGCTCACATATTCTCATTTTCAAGAAATCTTAGAAAGAGATACTAAATGGACCAAAAGATGTGAGCAAAAGGTGGTTGTGGGCTACCATGTTTTGCTCAATTAAGCCAGAGAAAATTAAATTTCAAGAAAGCTAAGTTAGTTTTGTGTCTTTAGGGAAATTATTCCTCACTTTTATCAATGTAGCTAGTCTAACTATTGCCATCATGCAGGTTTTACAAATGCACAAGGTTTTATCAAGTGATAACATTTCAATCTGTTTGTCACTGCTTTTGGATGGGCCTATATTGTAGCTTGTTTGACGAGCTTTAGCTCAAAAATGTGTCAACTCTAAGAATCTTACATCTGGACTAAAAATAGAAAGCCTGTTGTTCATGCCAGGAATCACAGTCAACACTGGGGGCTGAGCACCCCTAAAGGTCAGATCCTAGAATCGCCCCTGCATAAACTTACACACGGCAAGTCTCCAATGTAAACCTTCTGCTTATATGTGTCTTGTCTTATTTGTGTTTTTCGTGCTAAGGTTTTTGATATCTCAAGCTGTTTCCTGGAAATGGTATAAAGTATGATATGTGTTTTTCCCTCTCCCTTCCTAGTGTGACTCCTATCTTTCCACAGAGTCAATGGCAGCGCTCTGTGGGCACCGTGTAAGGCGGTGTCCTTGGCAGCATGGCCTCAGTAAATCGTCTCCCCTTGAAATGTTTGTGATGTATGTTAGGGCAGTTGGACTGAAACAGTAATTTCCCTCTGGGATTATTAAAGTATATCTGATTCTGATCTGATTCTGATAACACTGCCTCCGATGACATTCTTGACCCTCAAGCAATAGTGAATAGGGATTAAAAACTGGCACTAGCCATAGAGGGGCCTACATCCTCCTAGTCTTGCCATATTTCCATGTTCTAATGCTTGTCTGGTAAGACTGGATTTATAAAGGAGGGGGAATGGGTGTCTGCTGATATCCTAAATGGCAGATGTTTTTCTTTGCAAATATGTTATTTTTCACTGCCAAAACATAAAGACAAAAAACGTAATAATAAAGCAATGGGATGATGTCAGCAAAAAAGGGAACAAAACAGAAAGCAATGTTAACTCATCTATGCCACTGTGTGTTGAGTGAATGGGTGGGTATTGTTTAATATAAAAAAGAGCAAAGGCAATGTCATGGAAATATGCCTGTTCCTTTGACAACCATGATCCCATGACATAAACTGAAAATGGGGGACAAAGGTGGAGATATCCCCACCCACATACAATGCTCTTTTGCATTGTTTCATTTTCTCTTCCTTGTTGTTTAAGTTGGTGAAGCTGACATTTAAACAATTTCTTTCTTTCTGCACATTTGATACTATAGGTATAGGTAGTTGCAAAACTGATTAATATTGTTCTCTGGGGTGTGAAAAATACTTTTGCTGTTTTCCTGAAAGATGTCCAGAAGTCTTTAACACCATTTACAAGGAAATAAGCCACAAAAAGCCAATGCTAAATAAACTGGTTGTTCACATTTTATAAAGATTAACTGAAATGAAAAGGTGTGGCAGGAAAAGCTGCACTAGCAATAAGGATAACGCCAACTTTGAGCAAAATCCATTCAAGAAGCTTCACAAAGAGTCGACTAAGGCTGGAGTAAGCTTATGAAGAGTCACTGCTTACAGAAAAGTCCTATCCTGAACAAGAAACAGTGTCAGAAGAGTCTAACATGGGCTATGGAGAAAAACAACAGGTATGGTCCTAAGCTGGAAATCAAGGTCCCAAAGTTTAGAAGAGTGGAGAGGCACAACGTTCATGTTTCCTGAAGTCCAGTGTGAAGTTTCCAGTCAGTGATGGTTAGGGCAGCCATGTCATCTGCTGCTGTCGGTCCATCATGCTTTCTGAAGACCAATAGTTAATACAGCTATCTACTAGCAATTTCTAGAGCACGTCATGCTTCCTTCTGCTGACAAGCTTCAGGGAGATACTGATTTAATTTTCCCAGACGACCTTCCCACACTGCCAAAGGTACAAAATGCTAGCTCAGTTACCTTTGTCTAACTGTGCTTGATTGGCTGACTAACTGGCCTGATCAGAACCCCAAAGAGAATCTATGGAGTACTGTCAATAAGAAGATGAAATACAGCAGACCCAGCCTCCACACTACACTACATTAATGCAAGAAATAATGCAACAGGAGCCCTAACCAAGCATTGAGTGCATATAAATGAATAAAAAATCTAGATGGCTAACATACCCGTTTAAAATATAATTTTGTATAGACGTTATGTAATATTCAAATTTTCTGAGACAGTGAATTCTGGGTTGTCATTGTCTGTGAGCCTAATCATCAAAATTCTAAGAAATAAAACCTTCAAATATTTCACTGTATTGTTAGATATAACATGATGCTACAGGTTATTAGAGCTGTTGAAAGCAATTATTTGGAAAATAACTGATGATTTTTTCATAAATTATTATTAACATCACAAATGTGAGGGATTGATAAAGGGAATGGTCAGTGATCTTGGGTCAGTACGCTCACTTAGTTGTTAGCTCAGTTATCTTGGACACCATGCTGTTGCACAATCTGGCAGATACAGTAGTACCTAAGTGGTGACACATTTTCTACTGACAACGATAGAGGAGCGCCATTGAGGAGACTAATGTAACCGTTATTCAGAGCTCGCTCTTCTTATTCCTTTTCATACTGAACTTCTTCATGATAATCTATTTTTGTTAGATGTATCTGAATGTGTGTAAGCACTTAAATCCATTTAGCTTTGCATATGCAAATTGACTGCAAACAGTGTTAGACTATGTGAAGTTTTGATCTGTTTCTAGTGAAAGGTATAAAAGGATAGCATTTTTTGTACAATAATTCTCAAGAACTCTTGAAAAATGTTCTCTCTCTCCTTCAGTATCCCTACAGAGGCCATAAGTGTATACGTAGGCTACATGGTTGGTAATGGCTTGGAAGTACCAGGGTTCACACATTAAATTCAAAAATGTTGCTTGTCCTCATAATGTCATCCCATGGAAGTTGTCAAGAACCTGGACAATTAGTTCAGCTTTTCAAATAAGTTCCTGCAAAGTTATTATAGGTAATACTTCCCTTACCTGTGATGTTAAAAGATGTTATATTAGCGTGAATTTGTTGTAAAATTAAAGACATTTTTGGAGTGTTGAAAGGCTACAGTCAGATGTATGCCTTCAGTTTTACGTAATTTACGTTTTTAAATTGAAAACAGCACAAGCTGAAAATGTTATTTGTGGGATATAACACAATATGGGGGGATATCAATAGCTTTTTCTTCAGGCAAAGGATGTCTGTATTCATATCTAGAGCTGCCTTGGTTTAACCAACTGGATCTATTAATCCACCAGATCAGATGGTAAATTGATTGAATTAAGATAGCGCTTTTCTAGTCGTATTAAAATTGCTTTACAAGTTAGCCACATTCACTCAATTGCACTAACTTGGGATCAAGTGCCTTGCCCATCGACTACCCACTGAGTCCACGCAGATCTGTCCTGTCAGTCAAACATTTTGATTTTGAGCTGGTTTTACAGCAGCTCTTAATAGGATATATTCCTTTGTTTTCTAGATCTCTTACATATTTGTAATTTATCCTGGGGGACTCACCATCATCTGATTGGCAAATCAACTGATTGAGCAGATTGAAACAGCCTGTCTGGCTAGCTCTTTATCTTCCACCACTTTAAGTATGTACTTAATTTAACAATATCACGCTGTTACTGTAAATCTTTCTACTAGAGATAAACAAGCTATCATCATTGTAACTTCCCAGAACCAGACTTAAAAAACTGATCTAATGCTTGAATATCCACTGATTTATATCTATACATTTTCAGTTGTATCCAGGTAACCTTTGTGACACATGCACAATTACAAATAAGACATCTGCAGCGGAGAACCTTTTAAATCTCCTTCAGTGCTGTGAACTGAAGCAATATTCTCCACGAGAAATTCCGAGCTCAATAATCATCCCCCATCCTTTCAAAGTAGTAGAAAAGCAGAAATATGTCATTTGTATTTTGATTACATGAGTGACAGAGTTTTGTCTTTATGCAATAAGCCTTTTCAATGTTTAAAGTGAATGAATGAAGAAAAGTAATTTGTCAAATATAAGGAAAACAGCAAACATGTCGCCTGAAATCTTGCCTTCCTAAACAACTTTCTGGTCTAATATGGACTAATAATTCTCAGACTCAGCTTGCTTTTCCTCAGCAGTAACACAATCTGAAACCTGGTGTGGGACCTGCCAGATACTGCTCAAAAGGAGTGTGAACATGACCTTAAACCCATTTTTATGGGTTGCATGTTGCATGTAAGCTTGCAAGTTAAGGTTCAATGTGTAGGACTCAAGGAGTAGTTTTTTGAGTCACACACAATTTAACTTAATATTGGTGAGTGAAAAGTGACAGGATGACCATGGTCATTACTAAATGTGCCTGAGTGGCCACCTACTGCATGTAAGTGCAGTTGAAGTGGATCAAAGTGGTAGGAACAGACCACCATAATAATCCACAGCTTCACTTTTTGCGACACTATAACGGGTGTATAGTTATCCAGTACTTCCATTGAATGTGCCCTAACAGCTTTTCCTCTGCTTGCTTTCCATGTGCTGACACCAAGATAAACAAATGTGGCTGCAAATCCAGGTTGCCTTAGAGCTCTGCACAAACCCTACCTAAGACCAGGAAGTCATTCTAATAGATAATCCAATAAGCCGGTGCCATCCTGTTCCTGGCAGTGTAACCTGGTGGGTGAGAATGGCAGCTGGGAGGTGATAGGAAGAGTGTCTCTTCACCTCTCTGAGCCCCACTGGCTCCCAACAGTCACAACTACCGCCTCCTGCCAAGTCATTCATTAACCCCAGCGGAGGGGCTGCGGGAAGAGAGAAGGGGACAGGAAACAGAAAATGAGGAGAGTGCTGGCGAGAATGAATAAACGTATGGAGTAGATAAGAAAGAGGAAAAGACAATTTTAGCTTCTGGGAATACATAGGGATTCCAGTAAGGGCCAGGCAGTCCAAATGCTTTTGTCATTCACATACAGTGCCATTTGAAAGTATCCTACTCTATGTATTTTATTAGGTTTTTATGTGACTAACTGAACTGTCAAACCTTTTTACTAAGAAAAATCTGAAAACTGTGGCAAGTGTGTGTGTGTGTGTGTGTGTGTGTGTGTGTGTATATATATATATATATATATATAAAACTATTCAGCCAGCTTTACTCTGACACCCACAAGTAAAACATATTGCTGCCACCTGCCTCCAGAAGTCACCTGATTAGTACAAATGCAGCTATTTTGTTTTCCCCTCTACGGTTCTCTGGATTATGTTGGTGAGGAAAGACTTAGACTTAGATTTAGACAACTTTGTCATTTTGTATGCACAGACTAACAAGGAACGTGCATGAACAGTGGCGTTATGCGAGCATGTCAGAATGATTGGCATGTGGGACAACGAATAGATAAGGTGATAAACCCGGAATTTGAAGGGGGGGGGGCTGAGAGTAGGAACAAAACTCTGACAAATCCCTGCCCTTCAAAAGGGCAGGGATGGGTTAGAGTTTTTACAGGCTTGCAGCTCCCACAGAGATTGATTTTTAACCTCTTTTTTCTGAACACATAATGTATTGACTAATGTGATGATGGAACGTCCATTTTAACCAGTATAACAAAAAGTTTTTCTCAACAGGATTACCAACTATAGCTTTAAGTCCAGCACTCAAACATAAGAAGGGCATGGCAAAACTGTAAAACTACCAAGCGATTGCATTCAGTGATTAGCTGGGTAAGGAAAATATTAAAAAGAGAAACAGTTAAGAGGCCCTGGAGTAGCTGCATAGAGCCACAGCTCAGTAAAGATAAACTATCGACGTCCCAACTATTAATCTGGACCACAAATCACCCTGAGCACACAGTCCCCACCATGAAACATAGTAGTGCCAGTGTCATGATGTGGAGGTTTTTTCATCAGAACGGGCAGAGATGCTGGTCGGAGTTTATTGGAAGGGCTAAAGACAGGGCAATCCCGGAAGAAAACCTTTTAGAGGCTGCAAAAGTTTTGAGACTAGGATAGAGGTTCACTTTCTTTCAGGTGAAACTAGTCAAGACTGTTGTGAAAAGACTGACTACAAATTCAAACAACCCACACCAAGACTGGTGCACAACATCAAGTTAGAGGGATACTGTCAGCACTGTTCAATAAAATAATAATTATATATTTTTAGCTTGTTCATGTTGTGTGTGTTGTTAGGCCTGAAGAAGATGAAAAATTCTCATATTTAAAGAATATTATGCAGTTAAGATAAAGCTGGGTGCAAAGGGTCACACAATTCTGAAAACAGAGAGAAGGGAAAAGTCATTTGCTGGAGAAGCTGTAAATGATGTTAATGTAAAACTAAAGTGGAAAACTTCTGTGCCAGTATTGAGTTTGAAAGAGAAAGTACAGTATGGGGATGGCGGAGATGAGGTCTGGTAGGAGAAATAGGGGGTGGTGGCACTGGTGGGTGGGAGAGGAGGGGGAAATACTGGAAGGGAGAAGAAAAGGGCATGGATGTGAGACTGGAGCAGTGTGGTATTTCAGTTGTCAGCCAGAAAAGTGAAAAGCCACACGAACATGAACAGGCATGCACAAATACAAGGCTATTTCTTCCCCCTGCATCCTGTCACCTTTATGGTGTGTATGTCATGTTCCCTGCAGCACACACACTCACACACATAGTGAGAGGAAACACTCTCTGATCCCATAGTGAGAGTGAAAGGAAGGCCACTGCTCACATACTGCCACCGGCTCTGTGCTGTCTTTCAACTGGAGCTAGAATCAGCTGTAGATGGCACTATAGCACTGCAGTAAAAACTCACCTCTATGTGACACGTACAGACAGTAAGTTGTAAGTACCTAAACACATGATCAAGGATTTGCATGAAAATCATGGTTCCTTCATCCATGTCTCAGTGTACATATAATCTAAATAATAGAATCTAAATGAGTGTGTGTATCTGCATGTGTGTGTTTTAGCACATTTCTTTCAATAAACTTTAGAACAGCTGAGAGTGTACTGTAACCCTACTCCCTGACAGTTTTGTCACCAGATAACAATGTGAGGATGATTTTCTTTGTTTCCACTGTGTGTGTCCTGACAGCAGGGTATTCATACATACACACAAGTTCATACAAATGAATGAGAAACCCATGCTGGAGAGACACAGTTCAGTCCTTGATTGTTATCACAACTCTTGGGTAAAATGACACCTCATCTGTCTACAGCGTTGCCATATGCAAAAGGCCAACCATTCTGTTGGAAGCAAGCCCGCTGTCATTGTCTTTCTCACTTGCCTCCTGGGTATGGAGTGTCTCTCGCAACACTCCTGTTGACACAAGAAATTAATTTAAAACAGGCCCTGCACAAGAATCTGACTCGGAAAGCGTGAAAAGCATGCAGCAAAAAAGAGAAATCCACTCGGAAGACCTGCTGAACTGCAGGATTTGTCCTGCCGCCACAGCCATAGTTGCATTCAAAGAAGCTGGGTGTTGCGTTGACTAGAGGAGAAGGAAAGGTTGCTGAAATAGATGACTCGCTCAGGGCAATACACACACTCGGAACAGATGCAGCCACAGCACTTCCTTAATAGTGTTCCTTACGCAGTAATAGTGGGAATACATCTGCAGGGTGAGCGTGTGTGACTGCCTATGTGGATTTCAATCTCTTTGAACTTTACTAAGCTAGAAATGAAGAGTAGAAGAGTTGATCAGCAGGTTAAAGGAGTTTAAAATTTTGGTAAACAAGACTCTGTGTGTGTTCTTGTACTTGCAGCTGAGTGAAACCATTTTTGCTCATTTCACAAGTAAAGTGAAGACTTTGAAGTAAAGTGAGGACTGAAAAAAGGTCCGTACTTTTTTTCTGGGCAAGGGGCCAGATTTAGGACTAAGGTGTCAATTAGGTTTAAGTTAGGTTATGTATACATGGGTAAAGTTTAGGATTGGGGCTAGGGTCAGCATTAGGCCATAGAAAGGCTTGAAAATTAATGGAAGTCAAGGTACAGTCCTCACTATGTACACTAAACAAGGATGTGTGTGTGTGTGTGTCATTGTCAGAGGGAAAGAGACAGAAAGCGTGTATGAATTTGAAAAGTATGTGCTACTGAAAATAAATAATTGAAAGTCTTTTTTCTATATAATAGGGGACAGAGGTCATCAGTCCCTAATGGGTAGTCCATCATTTCTTCTGATATTTTAAAACCTGAGCTATAGACTAGTCATATCTGGTTGAAACTAGATATTTATGGACACTGTAAAACAGAACGGACAACATTTTTCAAGCAAAAATAAACTGTCACCAAACATTTTTCTGTTTTAGGTCAGTTAGTATTACCAACATTATTTCTTCTTTTTCAATACCAGAATGAGAGGAATATTTTCATTCCTTTCTTCAAAATTTTGAAGATCACATACAGTAAGATTATTCTGGCTTTCAACATGTTGGGAAAGGCCAGAATATAATTTCTTTGATTTGTGAGTTTCTGATTAAGTGGAGGCATATGTGCAGATGCAGTTTTAGACAAGACTGCTTCCTCGCCAGACATCATTGTAAAAACCAAACGAGTTTATGAAGATATCAAGAAAAAGAACTGTTTACCTCAACAGTTCTGGTTCCATCGATAATTTCTAGATACATGAAGGTGCCACATTTACCTCTAGGAAAATTATAAATGCCTGTGAATGTCCAACCATCATACTGTTCAAGAAGAATAAACCATTGTGTCTGAAACCAACTCAAAACTTTTGCACAACCTTGCACAGGCATGCAGCCTTATAAGGTTGGCAAATGCACATGGAGACAAATACCATAATGCTTGGAGACATGACCTGTGCTTTGATGAAACTAAAACAGAAATGTTTGGCTACAATGACAATTTTTATATTTGGAGGAGAAGGGGGACGGTTCCAAGAGTGAGAACACATCCAAACCGTAAAGTATAGGGACGGTAGCAGTATGTTGCGAGGGTGTTATGTTGCAAGGTGGACTGGTGCTCTTCTCAAAACAGATGATATCATGAGGTAAGAGCATTATATTATTACATTAATTCAGCATCTTCAGACCCCAGCGAGGAAGTTAATTCTCTAGTATAAATTGATTTTTAAAAATGGAAATGACCCCAATCATAAAGCCAAGTTACAAAATGAGTTAAGGACACAAAGCCAATTATTTGGAGACAAGAAAAAAAACTTGTGGTTAAGAGTTCAAAAGGTTCCTTTGAGCAACGTTGGACTCAGTTACTTCAGTTCTGTTGGTGGGGGGGTGCATAAATGTATGTCTTATCTTGTGGGATGTTAGTTGAAAGATACCAACTAGCATCCCACAACTAGACCTGTTTAAAACACAATGTGTATCTAAATATCTAGTTGTACAGGGGTGTGTGTGGTAATGTATTTCTTTTATTTAGAATGGTTTAATTGAATGTTTCCACTTTGTGTTTGCTTTTTTTCATGAATTATGTCTGAAAGAAATTCCTACACTAAAGGATGTTTAATAACTTTGGAAATTACGTATAACTTACAGCGTAGCAGATGAAGGTGATCAGTGTCTCATTAGGTCTGTTGAGCTGACTAGTGTTAGCACAGTTGTAGACATTAATGGTTATTTTGGAGATGGACATGAGCTCAGTAAGTGCCCCTGGGCCTTTTGAGCTGATTAATTAACCCTAACCCTGTAATGAGATAATTCACTGGTTGATCATCACTGCTTCCTCATGTTGAATTGTACTTGCTCCATTTAGTCCCAGATGTATCCACTGTCAAAAGAGCAACATGGAAAATATATTGCATCTATACATTTCAATGCATACAACATATATCCTTTTCAATTTACTTTCATGAGAGGGTGACATTATGGGTCTTCTTCAAGAACTTGGAAACTGGATAAGTCCAAACAACTAGTCTTTCCATACAACAAAGTAAAAAAAAGAATCTTGGAATCTGCAGTTATTTACAAATATATGTAAATGTCTTTTCCAAATTTTAGAAATTAGATAAAATTATCTATGAAATTATTGACTTTCATGGATGTTCCACTTGTATTGCATATTTGTGTCAATGACTGCTGTCAACCAAATACTTATGATAGCAAAAATAAACTATCAGTTATAGTCAGACATGATCACTAACAATATGTTAACAGACCATGGGAAGTAAAAATATACAGTATTGTAGAACCTTTGTCACTAATTCAGAGTGCCAGTTGTGCTGAAATGACAATAAAATTCATTAGCACAGTTAATTATATACACATTATTTATTTGGTTCTTGAGCTTAAGGTTGAACACAAAAACATAGGTCATCAAGTGTCTACATCACATATACAGAACCAGTTTTACATTCAACTTTTTTAACTCTCGCTCATGGTGTTGCTAATTTATTCATCAGACACATGGCATTATCAGAATGTTAAAAAGTCAAGAATTTGACAAACAGAAAGCACTACAAGGGGAAGGGCCTTTGGGGCACACGTCCAAACAATTACAACAATGTTCAGCAATGTTATCACAAGCCAGGTGACCTTGATTGTCACACTGTTTTTTTTCTCTCCGCACTGTAAAATGGCAAAAAATGGCAAAATGACAGGAAAGGGATATTTAGATAAATAGGGCATTAGGTACTTTAATCATGAAATTGGAGACTTGAAATTCTGGGCCTTGGTACTTGTTGGAAAATGTTGTTCTGCTTTTAGTTATAGCATAAGTGGTGTATCTGCTAACAGTCAATTAGATCCTCAAATAATGTTAAACTAAGCACACATGACATACTTAGGGTAGTGGTGGTAGTCTTAGAAAGGTTTATTTCTAGACGAGTTATGGATTGGCATTAGTGATTGTTTCCTATTGTGGAAGGGTGGCGAACATGGGGTTAAACCTTCGTGCACTTCTGTACCTGGAATGAGGGTGGTCACAGAACAGAATGGAATGTATGTGAAGGCAACAGCAGATACAGCGAAAGGAAATGTCACAGCAGCTCTGGCTTGACAAGATCATACTATTTTTTGACCTGTATAGTCTTCCAGCTGTTTGCAACCTCCTAAAGTTAACCATACTTGTGAAACTTTAGCATAGGTTTTCCCCTTAATTTGACATCCATCATCAGTTTAGAAACACATGTTAGATTTTTTTCTACCCATTTGCACCCCGACATCTACTATGTGACCCCAATTAATGCTAGTGTTTTAACAATTCACATCCAGCCATCAACTTCTAGAAAATAGGGATATACACCCACCACTTAAATTGCAAAAGGCCTGCGATCACACATCTGCAATACATTGGGGTGGAAACTGAGAGCTAGTGAGGAGAATGTTGTGGTTAAACCGGTGTTTATATTAACTGAGTATATTGCTACAGCAGACACAAGCTAATAACCTTCTAAAATAAATGAGTTTAGAAAGCTGAAGCAAGAGTAAATAAGAGAAATGGCTACAAAATCTCAAATCAGAACATCTTTATTTAAAAGTAAACAGCAATGAAACTAAATTAATAAATTATTAAAATGAATGACAAATATTAACTGGGAGGGTTTGAAATGTTACAAAATCCTCAACGTGTTACTTTATTTAGCATATGTGCATTACATAAACCTATTGACATTCATCTGTGCCATCAGTGTTCCATCTTAGGCTTTTGAAAAACTGTATAATAACAATAATAATAATATAGTTCAGTGTCAAGTCAGGGGAGCAATTCTTGAAATGACCTATTAGAGAATGTCTCATAGCTGAAATAGGATGCATAGCATATTAGCCATCTAGAGTCAGTTCAATTTTCAACTTGATCCTAGAGTGGTCATTTCCATACATTCTCCTACTTTGCATGTGAGGGCCATAGTCACTTTCAGCCAAAAGGGTTGGAAGCACTTCAATCTGCTGTGAAAAAATTTTGATTTGAAATAAATGTTTTTTTTATTTTTTTTCCCTATTTCTCTATCACTCCCATTTCTTTCAGTGCAGGCTTATGTGCTGTTTTGCCCTTACTCCTGTGCATTGTACACCTGCTGTTGTTAACCAGCAGACTGCATGTACCTCTACCAAACATCACTCTCATAATTAACCTCCCTCTATTTGTTAATCTGTCCATCCTGACTTGTCATTTTGACCACATCTCAAAAGTGTCTGTCCCACGCCATCTCCTTTTATAATAATTGTCCTCCTTCCCCTTTTCTATCTTCTACTTTCTCACTCAGTACTTCTATCTATCTTTCCTCTCCATCCCATTTTTCCTGCTAATCCATATTCATGTAATTTCTATATGGCAGCCTGGGGCTGCTGTTAGGGACTGTTACTTTGTGTTAAAGGTCTTGAAAGCCCACCTGATTTACAGTAATAACTTGGGATATATCCAGAAATGCCATTATCGAAGCATGGGCACACACACAAACACGCACGCGCACACACACATGCCCAAGCTCACGCACAGCTTTTTCTTACCTCCTATAACCACATTCTGCCCTCCATGTTGCTTGCAATTTTCAGCATAGTTATTAGGCTGAGCCACTTTAACATTTAGGCATACAATTCTGTGATTTGTAATGGTTCCCAGGGGAGTCTCTGTAGTCTGTCTGCTGTTGTGGGAGTTTCTCTGAGCATATTGGTTTCCTTTACAGATGTATGTTTGAAGCTGGGAGGTAAATGGGAAATGCAGATATTAAAGAGCCATCAATTCATGCAGCAACGAGGAAGAATTGATTGAATTTGCTCAGCGTTACAATAACTACACTGGCACCGAGAAAAATCAAAGCTCAACTGAAGCACGAGGTGTCATTGCCTTACTTGTTCAATAAGCCACTGGGATTTTATTCAAATGAAGAAATCTGTTTTCTACAGTACAGCTAGCTGATTTTTTTCCAGAGATCTTGCAATATGACCTTTATTTGCCATTTTATTATTAAGCTTGGTGTGACAGTGGCCACACCAGTCTCAGGTGTGAAAACAGGCATTACAGTGTATAAACAGATCAACAGAAGAGCAAAATACATTTAGGAAAATGTGAACAAAATCATTACAACTGCACTTAATTCCAACCCTAACTAAAAGGACCTGTTGCTGGGTCATTGATTTGCATTAATCACTTGAGTACTTGATCACCTGAATAATGACATGCTCACATGACATGTTCCACCTGCTTCAGAATGAGTTTTACTGGAAAAGAATGCTATTGCAACAAATATAAACTATTCCTTCATGAGAGGGTTGTTCAACTCAAACACAGAAGTTACTTTAACCTTAAAAAGGAACTATGTTGTGGGCCAAAAAGAATTACAATAAAGAAAATTGCAGTGTTTCAATTAGTAAAAGGAATTTGAAAAACTGAATCAATGAGACCGATTTAAGGCCACCCTTTACTACTTAACTGACCAGATCAATATCCCAGAAGTTTCACTGACTTGATATAGTCTGATTAAAATGTGTTCTTTTAATTTCTTTGAGCAGTATATATACTTTGGTGATGTTTATCTGCAAGACAGCGTCCTTGCCGTCTAGTTCATCTTCTTCACAGAGAACACGTGGCTCGCTCAGGTCTGTACTTCCAACCGTGTCGAGCCTTAATGTACAGTTACATGGCAGCTCTATGGGCTGCATTTGGATGTCTGCAGGTGGTGGCCTATGCCAAGGGCGAAGTTATGTTATTGATCTTCAAACACACCATAGTATGCAGTAAACCCATTTTGCAACAAACTAAGTTTATCAGCAAAAGTTGCACTTGTGAACACAGTGGGGCTGCCTTGGTTTGTTGTTGCTTTCTTGACAACACAGAATGTACTTCCTTGCTTCTTTTGACTCCCTCAAGTGCAGCTTGTTTATATCTTGAGCCACAGCTAGATGCTGCAATGCATCATAGGATATGTATTGTAATTGACACGAGCCCTATACAGCCAACTGGTGGGCCTTTCATAATACCCATCCATTGTCTATACCTGCTTATTCTTGGAGGCTCATCGAGTGGGACGCACGCACACACACACACACACACACACACACACACACACACACACACACACACACACACACACACACACACACACACACACACACACACCCAACTGTCCTAACAATCATGTTTTTGGACTGTTTTCAAACCCAAGACCTCCTTGCTGCAAGGCGACAGTGATACCAACTGTTCCATTGTCAGCCCGCCGCCATTAATAATAAATGCATAAAATGATATCACGGGCCAGACACTGTTTTATCATGGTTATTGAAATGTCTGCTCTAAGACATCATGTGTGAAGTCAGTTGCTCACTGTAAAATGGAAGTTGCTAATTCAGTGACTACATTCATTGACCGGAAACCTCTATCCCAATTAAAATGCAACAGTGTCCAAAAAGCAATACAATTATCGAGTCACTGTCACAACCTGCACATCTCTCGAATATGTTACTTCTATCTGCAAGAAATGCCTTTTCCCATTTTTCCTCTTAAGTACTTATGCCCGCTTTTCGTAACTGTGGTTGACAGTAAATTATGTCCGCTCAGATGGTTTGAAACAGTAAATGTTTTATGCCATTCTCCACCACACTCGGCGCCCCCAAGCTGCTTCCACTCACCATGTGAAATTTTAATGACCTACTGCTTAATTAAAATATTGTTGAATATACAGAAATGCAGTGTGCTGACCTTTTAGTGAATTTTTGCAATTCACCTTGAGATCCAACTTTAATGGTGAATTTAATTGAGAAGGTCAAGACAGAACTAGTAAGCTGAGATCCCTCCAAACGTGATGCTTTTGAGCCTCAGAGCAACATTTGCACACATCATGAGATAATGACGGCAGATGAAAACAAAGGTATTCTTCATAAGCAAAAACACAAACAAATAAAAACAGGCCAAATTAAATGAGGACGGTGTTGTGATCTGCTCATAGAACGATTGAGACTCAATTAAAAGTTTCTCTGTTCTGCTAATGACAAATTACATCAGTGATGGAGGAAGTGATTGAAAGACAGAGCAGGAGCCGCAGAGTCCCTGATTGCTTTCTGAATGAGGGGAGCTATCAAGACTAGTTTGGGAAGATGGCTCCTTGCATGCACATGTGACAGTTTGTAAGTCTGAGCACAGTTTCTCTCTCTCTCTCTCTCTCTCTCTCTCTCTCTCTCTCTCTCTCTCTCTCTCTCTCTCTCTCTCTCTCTCATATACTGAGCACACATGCATCGACTTGTCATCATAACACAAAGCCTGTCCTGCTAACAAGAAGGAGGGGGGGGGGGAGATCAGTGAGAGCAGGTTGGTGGGATTTAAAAATCAAAGAATATTGAGAGACAAACAGAGAAAAAGCAATCCCTAGAAATGTAATGAGCCCCCTGCTTTCCCTGTCTTCCTTGTTTTTTTTTTATTAAAAAAAAGGAAATTATGTATAATGAGAGATATCAGCCAAACAGGATGAAGAAAGTTTACTGTGAAATCATATTGCTTTTGTTGATGGAATTTATGAGTGTCAATGAAGTGACCCCAGAACGTAATTATGTCTTCTTTTAGGCATTTCTAAAGAAACAAGAAATTTGGAAATATAGAACAGAATATTTTTTAGAAATGTACTGGGAAAAGCAGTTTGATGATATGCCAAAAATGTGATTGTACATGTTGAAAACTATTAAACCCATCCTAAGACTTCTAACTATCCAATCTTGTTTAACACTATAATTCATCATAGTCACAGTTTAAAGCAAGGTTCTCAAACTTTATTTTCAAAAGTCCAAATTACATTTTTACACAAGGTCAATTATCTCTAACAACTAGTGGTTCGACTGTATGCCTTATCTTACGGCAACGTGATATTCCTTTAAATTATTTTACAAATGTATCCATTTTTAAGAATTCTGTTTTTCAAAGTAAACATAGAAGAGACTCTGATTATGTAAATGTCAATAATAAATAAAGAAATGAAAATATACAACATTGTTTGGGACAAATACAATTTTACAAAGCTGATAAAAATCTACCTAGTTATTGATACTGTATTTAAAAAGTTGTATGGATGTTTTAAATTAAAGTAAGCAGACTTAAAATATTAAATAAAAATTCACACTAGATTTTTTCAGTAATGGTATTTAGCTCATCCTAACTCACTATTTATAATCCTTGTTTCCTTTTGAAAGCAACCAAAGTTTATCCTTGTGGAGTCCTTGTGGACAGTTGGATCTGTTCTAGCATTGGGTTAATTTGATTATAGAAAGCTGCTAGTAAGTACATTTTAATTATAAAGCCCCTTCCACAGGCAACAGTCACAAACTGCATCACAGTAAAATACAGTTTAGGAGAATTAAAACAACATTCAAAAGAGAAATAGAATATATATATATATATATATATATATATATATATATATATATATATATATATATATATATATATATATATATATATACAGGGGTTGGACAATGAAACTGA
The DNA here is from genome assembly GCF_011125445.2 of Fundulus heteroclitus. NCBI lineage: Eukaryota > Metazoa > Chordata > Actinopteri > Cyprinodontiformes > Fundulidae > Fundulus > Fundulus heteroclitus. Next base: position 281,381 of record NW_023397110.1, on the reverse strand, counting down.
AACACCTGTTTTTAGACCACAATCATTTATTAGTACGGTGTAGGGCCTCGTTTTGCGGCCAATACAGCGTCAATTCGTCTTGGGAATGACATACAAGTCCTGCACAGTGGTCAGAGGGATTTTAAGCCATTCTTCTTGCAGGATAGTGGCCAGGTCACGACGTGATCCTGGTGGAGGAAAATGTTTCCTGACTCGCTCCTCCAAAACACCCCAAAGTGGCTCAATAATATTTAGATCTGGTGACTGTGCAGGCCATGGGAGATGTTCAACTTCACTTTTATGTTCATCAAACCAATCTTTCACCAGTCTTGCTGTGTGTATTGGTGCATTGTCATCCTGATACACGGCACCTCTTTCAGGATACAATGTTTGAACCATTGGATGCACATGGTCCTCCAGAATGCTTCGGTAGTCCTTGGCAGTGACGCGCCCATCTAGCACAAGTATGGGGCCAAGGGAATGCCATGATATGAAAGCCAAAACCATCACTGATCCACCTCCATGCTTCACTCTGGGCATGCAACAGTCTGGGTGGTACGCTTCCTTGGGGCTTCTCCACACCGTAACTCTCCCGGATGTGGGGAAAACAGTAAAGGTGGACTCATCAGAGTCATACATGTTTCAAATTGTCCACAGCCCAAGATTTGCGCTCCTTGCACCATTGAAACCGACGTTTGGCATTGGCACGAGTGACCAAAAGTTTGGCTATAGCAAAACTGTGCTCTTACCCTGCTAATTGGACCTTCACACTCTTATTGGTTCAATGTGCAATTAATGAAGACTGGCCACCAGGCTGGTCCAGTTTAGCCATGAAAGCTCCCACAATAAAATGAGAGGTGTTTCAGTTTCATTGTCCAACCCCTGTATGTGTGTGTGTGTGTGTGTGTGTGTGTGTGTGTGTGTGTGTGTGTGTGTGTGTGTGTGTGTGTGTGTGTGTGTGTGTGTGTGTGTGTGTGTGTGTAAAAAACACCTCGCAGCAACATAAAATCTGTGTAAGCAGCCAGGACGAGTGAGGTTAAAAAAAAAAAAAAAAAAAATATATATATATATATCTTTCTTTGAAGCATCGACAAAGTCCATGGATCACAGGTAATGTGATGGTTTATTACACAGTCTTGGTCCAACAACTGGGAAAGATCTGCTGTATGGCTATCAGTTAACTGTGATGGACATCATTCTGTCTCATTTCTCTGTAAACCAATTCTACCTTTGGGTATTAATAACTAACCTGAATCTGCCCCTGAACTTATTCCCCTAAATCATGTGTAAACTTTGGCATTTATTTCTGAAGGACCCCTGATTCTGCACAGCTGCAATAAATCTTGAATAAATAAATTCTGCTCTTCTAAGGATATGTCAGCTCAAATGCTAGGTAACGCTAGTTTGCATCTTCTCAGTGTTGATATGACTTGATAGGATTTGTTGTGACAATTTGGTTCATAATATTGTCTTTTTTAATAAAGACAAACCCTATAGAAACAGTTATTAAACAACACAAGCTTTTCCTTACACTGGAGGTTTTTAATTTTTCCATCTTTAAAACAATTTGGATTTAGCCAAGCCAATAGAGAAGGACATTTTTGCTGCTGTGGAAGAGTTAGAAATTCAATTCAATTCAATTTATATAGCACCAATTCATTAAACATTTCATCTCAAGGCACTTTTCAAAGTCAAATTCAATCAGATCATAAAGATTGGGTCAGATTATACAGATTGGTCAAAAAAATTCCTATATAAGGAAACCCAATTGACTGCATCAAAGTCTTGACAAGCAGCATTCACTCCTCCTGAAGAAGCATAGAGCCACAGGGAAAGTCATCTGCATTGTCCATGGCTTTGCAGCAATCCCTCATACTGAGCAAGCATCAAGCGACAGTGGAAAGAAAAACTCCCTATTAATGGGAAGGAAAAACCTCCAGCAGAACCAGGCTTAGTATGAACGGTTATAGAAGACAGAGCAGAGACACAATGTGACAAACAAGCACAGAAGCACACATCGCTCCAGTAATCTGTTCTACATTAGATGGTAATAGCGGGTGATCTGTCTACCCTGGATGATGTCACAGCGGACCAAAACAGGGAATTGGTTCCAAATGAGAGGAGCCTGATAACTAAAGGATCTGCCTCTCATTCTACTTTTACAAACTCTAGGAACCATGAGCAGACCTGCAGTCTGAGAGCGAAGTGCTCTGTTAGGAACATATGGGGTAATCAGAGCTCTGACATATGATGGAGCTTAATTATTAAGGGCTTTATACGTTAGAAGAAGAATTTTAAATTCTATTCTTAATTTAATAGGAAGCCAATGAAGGGAAGCTAACATTGGAGAAATATGATCCCTCTAGTTGATTTTCATCAAAACTCTTGCTGCAGCATTTTGGATCAGCTGAAGACTTTTAAATGCATTTTGTGAACTTCCTGATAGTAAACAATTACAATAGTCCAGCCTTGATGTAACAAATGCATGGACTAATTTTTTCGGCACCGCCCTGGACAGAATATTTCTAATTTTGGCGATATTCCGGAGGTGAAAAAAGGAAACTCTGGAAACCTGTTTAATATCGGATTTAAATGACATGTCTTGGTCAAAAATAACACCAAGATTTTTTACTTTGTTACCAGGGGCCAAGTTATTGCCATCCAGATTAAGTGATTGATTAAGAAGTTTATTTTTTTAGGACTCTGGTCGAAAGATTACAACTACTGTCTTGACAGAATTTAAATACAGGAATTTTAAAGTCATCCAGCTTTTGATGTCATCAAGACATGACTGTAGTCGAAGTAGTTGGTTAGATTCATCAGGATTTATGGAAAAATATAGCTGAGTGTCATCAGCATAACAGTGAACATTAATCCCATGCTGTCTGATAATTTTGCCAATCGGAAGCATGTGCTATGCCATAAGCTGGTTGAATATGCTTATTATTATTATTAATTATAATTTGGTATTATAATTTAAATAAAAATCATTCAACTCAAAATTTCGCTATAACAAATATAGTTCAAATGGTGGTGATGTTAGCTATAAGCTTATAAGTATTATACCTAATGCATTAGTTAACTTGCTGTTATGAACTCATTTATGCTGGAATAAATGATCAGGTCGGACTGTAACCGACCAGGTTTATCCAGCAGGCTGTGAGAACCCAATGTAACTGCAATTAGAGTTTAAATCCTTATTCCTTATCACCATCCAATGATATTGTCTCTGTATTAATGTCAGATGTTAACTCCAAAGGAGGTTAGCTCTGATTTTGAATACCCAGGCAACTGTGAATTGGACTGAACACAAACAATGTCTATTCCGCAGTGGTTGGTTTTATTGAACCAAAAAGCAATTCCCTGTTACAGTAATTCTCTGATTCAAACAACTTTGGAATTCTTACTCATTACTAAACTAAAACATGCAAAATATATATGTGGAAATAAAGAACAAACAAAAATAAACAATGGATTAAAATGAGCGGTTAGCAGATCTTAACTTAACTCAAAGTTGTTTAACACCGCCCTCGAAACATCGGCATTTCACGTATCAGCATTGACAGACAGAACAGCTTCGGAATCTCACTGGACGCTTTGATGTCTTACACAAAGCTAGTTCAGCTAAGCTACCTACAGTCCAGATACACGTGACCCTCCCAAGATGGCTGCTACGATGACGTATGAGGGGAGGTTCCTAATAACGTAACCACGCTTACGCTGATGGGACAATGCCTCGTTTCGAGAGGGGGGGGGCTAACTAGGAGTTTAAAGCAAAGCCCGCGACTGAGCTCGGACAAAGAAATTAAACTGATAAGGAGCGAAAAGAGAGAGAGGGGGGAAGCAGGGAAGAAGATGAAAAGAGATAAATCGGTAACCCACGGCGGGGTTCTTGATGAATCACAAATCAACACAGCAAATCAATTGTAAAATGCATGCACATACAAAGAAAATTTCAGCAAAATAATTCCAACTTCGTCGTGGAATAAAAGCATTAACCACACCTACAAAGTTCTACCGCCCTGCCCAGGCACTTCTAAACACCCTGTTGGTGAGACAGAAATGAAAGGGGGAAAACCCGTTACTTTGAGTTGCCTCGGGGCTGGTCCGGAACGCTCCGAGTGTGGCTTTCTGGACGCGCTTCAACGAGCGCAGTTGTCCACAGGCTGCAGCGGGACCGGGATGGGAAGAAGCTGCTTCGTTTCTTCCTCCGGGTTCAACAGTCGCTTTGTTGGCCAGACAAAAGCGGGGTCCTCTTCGATCAGTGGGAGATGCGGCGTCTCTCAGTCTTTTGATCAGAGGGAATTTAAAAGTACTTATTTAAGTCGACCTCCTGTTATAAAGCAGGGAATAACCGTTGCGTCGAAAAATCTCGGTCCAGCGAGCAATCGAACACGTGGCGTGGGAATCAGCTGTGCGTGTCTTCTCGGGTTGGCTAAAAGCCAGGAAGAAGAAAGCTCATCGTGTGTGATCGGCTTTTATAGCCATCACTATAGCAACCTTATCTTGATCGGCGGCCATTTTGCCGTGTTGCGTGATGGGAGTTGGTGGCCATTTTGACCACATTGCATCATGGGTAACGCAGTCCGTTACGTCCCGAATTGATGCCGTTTCCTTGATCATCGGCCATTTTGCCGTGTTGCGTGATGGGAGTTGGTGGCCATTTTGACCACATGAGTTTGGTGGCCATTTTGACCACATTGCATCATGGGTACGTAGTCCGTTACCGCTTTCTGTCACGTCTGAACTGGCACAACATACCCCCCTTTAGCTTTGAAGAGTGGGATGCTGGTCACAGTCTTTAAAGCTACAACCAAGTCCATTCTGGCGTGACGAAAATCCGTTGTGCATGAGTGGAACAACCTAATAGTCTTTCTAGTAGTCCATTGGGATTCATGCAGTTCAGTTCATCATCCAAGAGGAGGAAAAACGAAGCATTCATTGTGCCCTGGGTCAGTGACCTAGCCTGGGCAGGACTAAGCTATAGCTAGTCATTTCTATTGGCTAATAAGGCAACAATAAAGTAATAAAAAAAAGAAATGCAAACTTCACAATCACCATCGTCAATACATTCATTGGTCATCAGGTTTGAACTTTGAACCAAAAAAGGGAGAGAGGGAAAAGGGGAAAGGAAAGAGACAGCGGTTCGTAGTCTAATCAGCTTATGGCCTTCAAGGAGCTGGTGCTACGAACCTGGGAGCGACAAAGGTGGGGGCGTCAACCCTGGTTTGCAACTGTTTGATCTGCTTGTATGCTGCATACGCCATCGCGGTAGTGATGGCCCATCCAAATACAAGGAGAACCACAAATAATGGTCATAATGTGAGTGTCGGTCGACTCTGTAGCTCTGGGGAAGCGAAGCAGAGGGACCGAGCTCACCTCTGATGGAGTGAGACTGAATTTAATCAGCTGCGTGCCTGCGAGTAAAAGCTGTCTTTCAATGCCGACATCAATGCTGAAATTGTATCCCTTAAAGACATCTATTATTTCAATCTCTGATAAATGGGTTGCTTGGGCATACCCAGTGGATGTCTTGGTTTGGTACACAAATCCAAATTAGGGACTAAATAAAGTTTGGGTCAGCATCATGATAGGCCAATATTGAGGGAGTTTGTAGGTGTACTGGGTCTCACCTTGCCAAAAACCGACATTCAATACTGATTTAAGCCTATACACATTAGCCCTTTCAATGATGGGAAGGTTTAGCATAAATCCTATCTCCAAGTTGTCAGGATTTACAAATATCGGAATTGCACTACCTAGGCTGTACGCCAGGTGCGTTTGTGGTGGTTGCAGTGTTTCACTAGAGGCAGATTTGAGAACCTTTTCGACCAAATCTACTGGTACCAGGTACGGAGGAATCCGTCCTTCAGCAAGGCTATTTATGGATGAGCTAACCTCTCGAGTGAGGTCCTGCATTAAATCTCTAACACCTGAGTATACATCATGTCATTCTTTACCACTTCTGTGAGCGTTTCCAAAGCAATGCATGGTGTTATGGCTGAGTGTGAAATTATAGACGTGAAGTTATGTATGGACACTTGCTTTATTAGTGCATGTTTAAAGTGTCCTGATTGAACATGCACTTGTCCTATTTAATGCTATGCATCGTTCTTTCGGCGGGGGCGGAGTTAGGCTCCGTTCCCTGTGAGGAGAGTTTGGTGGACGGTTTAATTTGGTTCGCATGAACCCATTTGTACTCTGGACTTTGCACGCTGGCTCTAGGTTTCTTTCGAGGCCACGCGAAAGTCGTTTGGAGACGGTCTTTTAAGTCAGTGACGCACTGGTGTGCAGTGTAGACGGTTGTCACACTGACGTCTTCGGCTGGTAGATGGATATTCAGGGGAAGTGTCCTTTGCCTTCCTGTCATCATCTGGAAAAGTGTCACCCCTGTGGAGCATGGTGAGGTAGAGCGGACTAGCATTAGGACCAGGGGAAGCTTTGTATCCCGTCCCTTTCATGGCTGCTGGCGTGTTCCTTTGACATGCTGGCCACGGTGCAGTTCATTCGCTCCACCTGTCCGGATGACTGTGGGCGGTAGTGATGTGGAATTTAACTTCCACGCCCAACATGTTGAAAAGCACGGTCATAATGTTTGACGTTCCTCTGTCCGAGTCGATGGACAGGGGAAGGCCCCACACGGCTGAAAACGTGATTTAGCAGCAGGGCTGCTGTGGTGACAGCGGTGTCATTCGGTGCCGGCAAACATTCGACCCTTCTGTGAAACTGCCTGTTATTGTCAAAAGATATTTGTTATTTCTTGACGATTTGGGGACTGGACCGATCCAGTCAGTCTGCAAATGTGACCATGGAAATATAACCCCCCTTCGCTGGAGCAGGGCTCGGTTTAGTGGTCGTGTGGGTTTAACTGGCTGCAGGTTAAGCAGCCTTGACCATACTCCTGGGTGTCTGGGCGTTGAAGGCCAGGACGTCACCTGTGGGAGAGTTGTCAGATTAGCTTCAGCTTCTGTGTTCTCCTACTGGTGAGTCATGCGTGTGTCAGTGTGATCCCAAGTTCGTTTGAATCTTTGGGCTGAATGGGCTGAACTCATAAAACAGCTCCTTAAGTGCTGTTTCCTCTGTTTCAGTGGTCAGTGCATCAGCTTTTTCCAGCTGTTGCATAATTTCTGTTTCGAAACAGGGTAGGGCTCAGTGGGTGAGTCCCGGTCTCCTGGTTGATTTTGGTGCTGGTTCTGTTGGGTCGGTGCTGTGCATACACCAACAGATTTCCTTCAGCTTCAAGCGTTGCACCACAAATAGATCCAGCAGGCGAGCTTCATGTCGCCTGATTTGGATCATGCTGGAAGGAAAAGTAAACCACGGTGTCTGGAGAGTCCTGTCTTGTGCCAATCTGTGCATAAAGTATGCACACCCCCGTTTGCTTTCAGAAGCCGGCGAGGCCAGTCTGCTGAGAGCAAGTAGTGGCTGTGTTTGTTTCAGACAGATGGGGCTTTTCACGGCACAGAGAGTTGTACAGATCTCTGCTGATCGCAGACTTCTCATGACCAAAGGCCAGCAACACGTCTGTCACGAATGTGCTTTCCAGGTGGACACCTTCGGCCACTCTGGGGTTATAGGGTTCAACTCCAGAGTGTTTAAGTGAGCAGAGGAAAGATGTGTGGCTGCTGAGAGAAGTTCTCTGATCGCTGAGAAAGCGGTGGTGTGTCAGAGGATTTGAAATCGGCTCTGT
>NW_023397110.1:170569-273212 GCF_011125445.2 Fundulus heteroclitus | reverse complement strand
TTGACCCTCAAGCAATAGTGAATAGGGATTAAAAACTGGCACTAGCCATAGAGGGGCCTACATCCTCCTAGTCTTGCCATATTTCCATGTTCTAATGTTTGTCTGGTAAGACTGGATTTAAAGGAGGGGGAATGGGTGTCTGCTGATATCCTAAATGGCAGATGTTTTTCTTTGCAAATATGTTATTTTTCACTGCCAAACATAAAGACAAAAACGTAATAATAAAGCAATGGGATGATGTCAGCAAAAAAGGGAACAAAACAGAAAGCAATGTTAACTCATCTATGCCACTGTGTGTTGAGTGAATGGGTGGGTATTGTTTAATATAAAAAAAGAGCAAAGGCAATGTCATGGAAATATGCCTGTTCCTTTGACAACCATGATCCCATGACATAAACTGAAAATGGGGGACAAAGGTGGAGATATCCCCACCCACATACAATGCTCTTTTGCATTGTTTCATTTTCTCTTCTTGTTGTTTAAGTTGGTGAAGCTGACATTTAAACAATTTCTTTCTTTCTGCACATTTGATACTATAGATCTAGGTAGTTGCAAAACTGATTAATATTGTTCTCTGGGTGTGATGAAAAAATACTTTTGCTGTTTTCCTTGAAAGATGTCCAGAAGTCTTTAACACCATTTACAAGGAAATAAGCCACAAAAAGCCAATGCTAAATAAACTGGTTGTTCACATTTTATAAAGATTAACTGAAATGAAAAGGTGTGGCAGGAAAAGCTGCACTAGCAATAAGGATAACGCCAACTTTGAGCAAAATCCATTCAAGAAGATTCACAAAGAGTCGACTAAGGCTGGAGTAAGCTTATGAAGAGTCACTACTTACAGAAAAGTCCTATCCTGAACAAGAAACAGTGTCAGAAGAGTCTAACATGGGCTATGGAGAAAAATAACAAGTATGGTCCTAAGCTTGAAATCAAGGTCCCAAAGTTTAGAAGAGTGGAGAGGCACAAAGTTCATGTTTCCTGAAGTCCAGTGTGAAGTTTCCAGTCAGTGATGGTTAGGGCAGCCATGTCATCTGCTGCTGTCGGTCCATCATTCTGAAGACCAATAGTCAATATAGCTATCTACTAGCAATTTCTAGAGCACGTCATGCTTCTTTCTGCTGACAAGCTTCAGGGAGATACTGATTTAATTTTCCCAGACAACCTTCCCACACTGCCAAAGGTATAAAATGCTAGCTCAGTTACCTTTGTGTAACTGTGCTTGATTGGCTGACTAACTGGCCTGATCAGAACCCCAAAGAGAATCTATGGAGTACTGTCAATAAGAAGATGAAATACAGCAGACCCAACCTCCACACTACACTACATTAATACAAGAAATAATGCAACAGGAGCCCTAACCAAGCATTGAGCGCATATAAATGAGTAAAAAAATCTAGATGGCTGACATACCCGTTTAAAATATAATTTTGTATAGACGTTATGTAATATTCAAATTTTCTGAGACAGTGAATTCTGGGTTGTCATTGTCTGTAAGCCTAATCATCAAAATTCTAAGAAATAAAAACTTCAAATATTTCACTGTATTGTTAGATATAACATGATGCTACAGGTTATTAGAGCCGTTGAAAGCAGTTATTTGGAAAATAACTGATGATTTTTACAGAAACTATTAACATCACAAATGTGAGGGATTGATAAAGGGAATGGTCAGTGATCTTGGGTCAGTACGCTCACTTAGTTGTTAGCTCAGTTATCTTGGACACCATGCTGTTGCACAATCTGGCAGATACAGTAGTACCTAAGTGGTGATACATTTTCTACTGACAACGATAGAGGAGCGCCAATGAGGAGACTAATGTAACCGTTATTCAGAGCTCGCTCTTCTTATTCCTTTTCATACTGAACTTCTTCACGATAATCTATTTTTGTTAGATGTATCTGAATGTGTGTAAGCACTTAAATCCATTTAGCTTTGCATATGCAAATTGACTGCAAACAGTGTTAGACTATGTAAAGTTTTGATCTGTTTCTAGTGAAAGGTATAAAAGGATAGCATTTTTTGTACAATAATTCTCAAGAACTCTTGAAAAATGTTCTCTCTCTCCTTCAGTATCCCTACAGAGGCCATAAGTGTATACGTAGGCTACATGGTTGGTAATGGCTTGGAAGTACCAGGGTTCACACATTAAATTAAAAAATTTTGCTTGTCCTCATAATGTCATCCCATGGAAGTTGTCAAGAACCTGGACAATTAGTTCAGCTTTTCAAATAAGTTCCTGCAAAGTTATTATAGGTAAAACTTCCCTTACCTGTGGAAAAAAGATGTAATATTAGTGTGAATTTGTTGTAAAATTAAAGACATTTTTGGAGTGTTGAAAGGCTACAGTCAGATGTATGCCTTCAGTTTTACGTAATTTACATTTTTTAATTGAAAACAGCACAAGCTGAAAATGTTATCTGTGGGATATAACACAATATGGGGGGATATCAATAGCTTTTTCTTCAGGCAAAGGATGTCTGTATTCAAATCTAGAGCTGCCTTGGTTTAACCAACTGGATCTATTAATCCACCAGATCAGATGGTAAATTGATTGAATTAAGATAGCGCTTTTCTTGTCATATTAAAATTGCTTTACAAGTTAGCCACATTCACTCAATTGCACTAACTTGGGATCAAGTGCCTTGCCCATCGACTACCCACTGAGCCCACGCAGATCTGTCCTGTCAGTCAAACATTTTGATTTTGAGGTTTTACAGCAGCTCTTAATAGGATATATTCCTTTGTTTTCCAGATCTCTTACATATTTGTAATTTATCCTGGGGGACTCACCATCATCTGATTGGCAAATCAACTGATTGAGCAGATTGAAACAGCCTGTCTGGCTAGCTCTTTATCTTCCACCACTTTAAGTATGTACTTAATTTAACAATATCACGCTGTTACTGTAAATCTTTCTACTAGAGATAAACAAGCTATCATCATTGTAACTTCCCAGAACCAGACTTAAAAAACTGATCTAATGCTTGACATATCCACTGATTTTATATCTATACATTTTCAGTTGTATCCAGGTAACCTTTGTGAAACGTGCACAATTACAAATAAGACATCTGCAGCGGAGAACCTTTTAAATCTTCTTCAGTGCTGTGAACTGAAGCAATATTCTCCACGAGAAATTCCGAGCTCAATAATCATCCCCCATCCTTTCAAATTAGTAGAAAAGCAGAAATATGTCATTTGTATTTTGATTACATGAGTGACAGAGTTTTGTCTTTATGCAATAAGCCTTTTTCATGTTTAAAGTGAATGAATGAAGAAAAGTAATTTGTCAAATATAAGGAAAACAGCAAACATTGTCGCCTGCCAATCTTGCCTTCCTAAACAACTTTCTGGTCTAATATGGACTAATAATTCTCAGAGACTCAGCTTGCCTTTTCCTCAGCAGTAAACACATTCTGAAACTGGTGTGGACCTGCCAGATACCGCCTCAAAAGGAGTGTGAACTGACCTTAAAACCCATTTTTTATGGGTTGCATGTTGCATGTAAGCTTGCAAGTTAAGGTTCAATGTGTAGGACCAAGGAGTAGTTTTTTTGAGTCACAACACAATTTAACTTAATATTGGTGAGTGAAAAGTGACAGGATGACCATGGTCATTACTAAATGTGCCTGAGTGCCACCTAATGCATGTAAGTGCAGTTGAAGTGGATCAAAGTGGTAGGAACAGACCACCATAATAATCCACAGCTTCACTTTTTGCGACACTATAACGGGTGTATAGTTATCCAGTACTTCCATTGAATGTGCCCTAACAGCTTTTCCTCTGCTTGCTTTCCATGTGCTGACACCAAGATAAACAAATGTGGCTGCAAATCCAGGTTGCCTTAGAGCTCTGCACAAACCCTACCTAAGACCAGGAAGTCATTCTAATAGATAATCCAATAAGCCGGTGCCATCCTGTTCCTGGCAGTGTAACCTGGTGGGTGAGAATGGCAGCTGGGAGGTGATAGGAAGAGTGTCTCTTCACCTCTCTGAGCCCCACTGGCTCCCAACAGTCACAACTACCGCCTCCTGCCAAGTCATTCATTAACCCCAGCGGAGGGGCTGCGGGAAGAGAGAAGGGGACAGGAAACAGAAAATGAGGAGAGTGCTGGCGAGAATGAATAAACGTATGGAGTAGATAAGAAAGAGGAAAAGACAATTTTAGCTTCTGGGAATACATAGGGATTCCAGTAAGGGCCAGGCAGTCCAAATGCTTTTGTCATTCACATACAGTGCCATTTGAAAGTATCCTACTCTATGTATTTTATTAGGTTTTTATGTGACTAACTGAACTGTCAAACCTTTTTACTAAGAAAAATCTGAAAACTGTGGCAAGTGTGTTTGTGTTTGTGTGTGTGTGTGTGTATGTGTGTGTGTGTGTGTGTGTGTGTATATATATATATATATATATAAAAACTATTCAGCCAGCTTTACTCTGACACCCACAAGTAAAACATATTGCTGCCACCTGCCTCCAGAAGTCACCTGATTAGTACAAATGCAGCTATTTTGTTTTCCCCTCTACGGTTCTCTGGATTATGTCGGTGAGGAAAGACTTAGACTTAGATTTAGACAACTTTGTCATTTTGTATGCACAGACTAACATGGAACGTGCATGAACAGTGGCGTTATGCGAGCATGTCTGAATGATTGGCATGTGGGACAACGAATAGATAAGGTGATAAACCCGGAATTTGAAGGGGGGGGGGGGGGGGGGTGAGAGTAGGAACAAAACTCTGACAAATCCCTGCCCTTCAAAAGGGCAGGGATGGGTTAGAGTTTTTACAGGCTTGCAGCTCCCACAGAGATTGATTTTTAACCTCTTTTTTCTGAACACATAATGTATTGACTAATGTGATGATGGAAAGTCCATTTTAACCAGTATAACAAAAAGTTTTTCTCAACAGGATTACCAACTATAGCTTTAAGTCCAGCACTCAAACATAAGAAGGGCATGGCAAAACTGTAAACTACCAAGCGATTGCATTCAGTGATTAGCTGGGTAAGGAAAATATTAAAAAGAGAAACAGTTAAGAGGCCCTGGAGTAGCTGCATAGAGCCACAGCTCAGTAAAGATAAACTATCGACGTCCCAACTATTAATCTGGACCACAAATCACCCTGAGCACACAGTCCCCACCATGAAACATAGTAGTGCCAGTGTCATGATGTGGAGGTTTTTTTCATCAGAACGGGCAGAGGTGCTGGTCGGAGTTTATTGGAAGGGCTAAAGACAGGGCAATCCCGGAAGAAAACCTTTTAGAGGCTGCAAAAGTTTTGAGACTAGGATAGAGGTTCACTTTCTTTCAGGTGAAACTAGTCAAGACTGTTGTGAAAAGACTGACTACAAATTCAAACAACCCAAACCAAGACTGGTGCACAACATCAAGTTAGAGGGATACTGTCAGCACTGTTCAATAAAATAATAAATATATATTTTTAGCTTGTTCATGTTGTGTGTGTTGTTAGGCCTGAAGAAGATGAAAAATTCTCATATTTAAAGAATATTATGCAGTTAAGATAAAGCTGGGTGCAAAGGGTCACACAATTCTGAAAACAGAGAGAAGGGAAAAGTCATTTGCTGGAGAAGCTGTAAATGATGTTAATGTAAAACTAAAGTGGAAAACTTCTGTGCCAGTATTGAGTTTGAAAGAGAAAGTACAGTATGGGGATGGCGGAGATGAGGTCTGGTAGGAGAAATAGGGGGTGGTGGGTGGGAGAGGAGGGGGAAATACTGGAAGGGAGAAGAAAAGGGCATGGATGTGAGACTGGAGCAGTGTGGTATTTCAGTTGTCAGCCAGAAAAGTGAAAAGCCACACGAACATGAACAGGCATGCACAAATACAAGGCTATTTCTTCCCCCTGCATCCTGTCACCTTTATGGTGTGTATGTCATGTTCCCTGCAGCACACACACTCACACACATAGTGAGAGGAAACACTCTCTGATCCCATAGTGAGAGTGAAAGGAAGGCCACTGCTCACATACTGCCACCGGCTCTGTGCTGTCTTTCAACTGGAGCTAGAATCAGCTGTAGATGGCACTATAGCACTGCAGTAAAAATTCACCTCTATGTGACACGTACAGACAGTAAGTTGTAAGTACCTAAACACATGATCAAGGATTTGCATGAAAATCATGGTTCCTTCATCCATGTCTCAGTGTACATATAATCTAAATAATAGAATCTAAATGAGTGTGTGTATCTGCATGTGTGTGTTTTAGCACATTTCTTTCAATAAACTTTAGAACAGCTGAGAGTGTACTGTAACCCTACTCCCTGACAGTTTTGTCACCAGATAACAATGTGAGGATGATTTTCTTTGTTTCCACTGTGTGTGTCCTGACAGCAGGGTATTCATACATACACACAAGTTCATACAAATGAATGAGAAACCCATGCTGGAGAGACACAGTTCAGCCCTTGATTGTTATCACAACTCTTGGGTAAAATGACACCTCATCTGTCTACAGCGTTGCCATATGCAAAAGGCCAACCATTCTGTTGGAAGCAAGCCCGCTGTCATTGTCTTTCTCACTTGCCTCCTGGGTATGGAGTGTCTCTCGCAACACTCCTGTTGACACAAGAAATTAATTTAAAACAGGCCCTGCACAAGAATCTGACTCGGAAAGCGTGAAAAGCATGCAGCAAAAAAAAGAAATCCACTCGGAAGACCTGCTGAACTGCAGGATTTGTCCTGCCGCCACAGCCATAGTTGCATTCAAAGAAGCTGGGTGTTGCGTTGACTAGAGGAGAAGGAAAGGTTGCTGAAATAGATGACTCGCTCAGGGCAATACACACACTCGGAACAGATGCAGCCACAGCACTTCCTTAATAGTGTTCCTTACGCAGTAATAGTGGGAATACATCTGCAGGGTGAGCGTGTGTGACTGCCTATGTGGATTTCAATCTCTTTGAACTTTACTAAGCTAGAAATGAAGAGTAGAAGAGTTGATCAGCAGGTTAAAGGAGTTTAAAATTTTGGTAAACAAGACTCTGTGTGTGTTCTTGTACTTGCAGCTGAGTGAAACCATTTTTGCTCATTTCACAAGTAAAGTGAAGACTTTGAAGTAAAGTGAGGACTGAAAAAAGGTCCGTACTTTTTTTCTGGGCAAGGGGCCAGATTTACGACTAAGGTGTCAATTAGGTTTAAGTTAGGTTATGTATACATGGGTAAAGTTTAGGATTGGGGCTAGGGTCAGCATTAGGCCATAGAAAGGCTTGAAAATTAATGGAAGTCAAGGTACAGTCCTCACTATGTACACTAAACAAGGATGTGTGTGTGTGTGTGTGTGTGTGTCATTGTCAGAGGGAAAGAGACAGAAAGCGTGTATGAATTTGAAAAGTATGTGCTACTGAAAATAAATAATTGAAAGTCTTTTTTCTATATAATAGGGGACAGAGGTCATCAGTCCCTAATGGGTAGTCCATCATTTCTTCTGATATTTTAAAACCTGAGCTATAGACTAGTCATATCTGGTTGAAACCAGATATTTATGGACACTGTAAAACAGAACGGACAACATTTTTCAAGCAAAAATAAACTGTCACCAAACATTTTTCTGTTTTAGGTCAGTTAGTATTACCAACATTATTTCTTCTTTTTCAATACCAGAATGAGAGGAATATTTTCATTCCTTTCTTCAAAATTTTGAAGATCACATACAGTAAGATTATTCTGGCTTTCAACATGTTGGGAAAGGCCAGAATATAATTTCTTTGATTTGTGAGTTTCTGATTAAGTGGAGGCATATGTGCAGATGTAGTGTTAGACAAGACTGCTTCCTCGCCTGACATCATTGTAAAAACCAAACAAGTTTATGAAGATATCAAGAAAAAGAACTGTTTACCTCAACAGTTCTGGTTCCATCGATAATTTCTAGATACATGAAGGTGCCACATTTACCTCTAGGAAAATTATAAATGCCTGTGAATGTCCAACCATCATACTGTTTAAGAAGAATAAACCATTGTGTCTGAAACCAACTCAAAACTTTTGCACAACCTTGCACAGGCATGCAGCCTTATAAGGTTGGCAAATGCACATGGAGACAAATACCATAATGCTTGGAGACATGACCTGTGCTTTGATGAAACTAAAACAGAAATGTTTGGCTACAATGACAATTTTTATATTTGGAGGAGAAGGGGGACGGTTCCAAGAGTGAGAATACATCCTAACCGTAAAGCATAGTGACGGTAGCAGTATGTTGCGAGGGTGTTATGTTGCAAGGTGGACTGGTGCTCTTCTCAAAACAGATGATATCATGAGGTAAGAGCATTATATTATTACATTAATGCAGCATCTTCAGACCCCAGCGAGGAAGTTAATTCTCTAGTATAAATTGATTTTTAAAAATGGAAATGACCCCAATCATAAAGCCAAGTTACAAAATGAGTTAAGGACACAAAGCCAATCATTTGGAGACAAGAAAAAAAACTTGTGGTTAAGAGTTCAAAAGGTTCCTTTGAGCAACGTTGGACTCAGTTACTTCAGTTCTGTTGGTGGGGGGTGCATAAATGTATGTCTTATCTTGTGGGATGTTAGTTGAAAGATACCAACTAGCATCCCACAACTAGACCTGTTTAAAACACAATGTGTATCTAAATATCTAGTTGTACAGGGGTGTGTGTGGTAATGTATTTCTTTTATTTAGAATGGTTTAATTGAATGTTTCCACTTTGTGTTTGCTTTTTTTTCATGAATTATGTCTGAAAGAAATTCCTACACTAAAGGATGTTTAATAACTTTGGAAATTATGTATAACTTACAGCATAGCAGATGAAGGTGATCAGTGTCTCATTAGGTCTGTTGAGCTGACTAGTGTTAGCACAGTTGTAGACATTAATGGTTATTTTGGAGATGGGCATGGGCTCAGTAAGTGCCCCTGGGCCTTTTGAGCTGATTAATTAACCCTAACCCTGTAATGAGATAATTCACTGGTTGATCATCACTGCTTCCTCATGTTGAATTGTACTTGCTCCATTTAGTCCCAGATGTATCCACTGTCAAAAGAGCAACATGGAAAATATATTGCATCTATACATTTCAATGCATACAACATACATCCTTTTCAATTTACTTTCATGAGAGGGTGACATTATGGGTCTTCTTCAAGAACTTGGAAACTGGATAAGTCCAAACAACTAGTCTTTCCATACAACAAAGTAAAAAAAAAAGAATCTTGGAATCTGTAGTTACTTACAAATATATGTAAATGTCTTTTCCAACTTTTAGAAATTAGATAAAATTATCTATGAAATTATTGACTTTCATGGATGTTCCACTTGTATTGCATATTTGTGTCAATGACTGCTGTCAACCAAATACTTATCATGATAGCAAAAATAAACTATCAGTTATAGTCAGACATGATCACTAACAATATGTTAACAGACCATGGGAAGTAAAAATATACAGTATTGTAGAACCTTTGTCACTAATTTGGAGTGCCAGTTGTGCTGAAATGACAATAAAATTCGTTAGCACAGTTAATTATATACACATTATTTATTTGGTTCTTGAGCTTAAGGTTGAACACAAAAACATAGGTCCTCAAGTGTCTACCTAAGCATCACATATACAGAACCAGTTTTACCTTCAACTTTTTTAACTCTCGCTCATGGTGTTGCTAATTTATTCATCAGACACATGGCATTATCAGGATGTTAAAAAGTCAAGAATTTGACAAACAGAAAGCACTACGAATGGCCTTTGGGGCACACGTCCAAACAATTACAACAATGTTCAGCAATGTTATCACAAGCCAGGTGACCTTGATTGTCACACTGTTTTTTGTCTCTCCGCACTGTTACATGGCAAAAAATGGCAAAATGACAGGAAAGGGATATATAGATAAATAGGGCATTAGGTACTTTAATCATGAAATTGGAGACTTGAAATTCTGAGCCTTGGTACTTGTTGGAAAATTTTGTTCTGCTTTTTTTAGTTATAGCATAAGTGGTGGATCTGCTAACAGTCATTTAGATCCTCAAATAATGTTTAACTAAGCACACATGACATACTTAGGGTAGTGGTGGTAGTCTTAGAAAGGTTTATTTCTAGACGAGTTATGGATTGGCATTAGTATTTGTTTCCTATTGTGGAAGGGTGGCTGAACATGGGGTTAAACCTTTGTGCACTTCTGTACCTGGAATGAGGGTGGTCACAGAACAGAATGGAATGTATGTGAAGGCAAGAGCAGATACAGCGAAATGAAATGTCACAGCAGCTCTGGCTTGACAAGATCATACTATTTTTTGACCTGTATAGTCTTCCAGCTGTTTGCAACCTCCTAAAGTTAACCATACTTGTGAAACTTTAGCATAGGTTTTTCCCTTAATTTGACATCCATCATCAGTTTAGAAACACATGTTAGATTTTTTTCTACTCATTTGCACCCCGACATCTACTATGTGACCCCAATTAATGCTAGAGTGTTTTAACAATTCACATCCAGCCATCAACTTCTAGAAAATAGGGATATACACCCACCACTTAAATTGCAAAAGGCCTGTGATCACACATCTGCAATACATTGGGGTGGAAACTGAGAGCAAGTGAGGAGAATGTTGTGGTTAAACCGGTGTTTATATTAACTGAGTATATTGCTACAGCAGACACAAGCTAATAACCTTCTAAAATAAATGAGTTTAGAAAGCTGAAGCAAGAGTAAATAAGAGAAATGGCTATAAAATCTCAAATCAGAACATCTTTATTTAAAAGCAAACAGCAATGAAACTAAATTAATAAATTATTAAAATGAATGACAAATATTAACTGGGAGGGTTTGAAATGTTACAAAATCCTCAACGTGTTACTTTATTTAGCATATGTGCATTACATAAACCTATTGACATTCATCTGTGCCATCAGTGTTCCATCTTAGGCTTTTGAAAAACTGTATAATAACAATAATAATAATATAGTTCAGTGTCAAGTCAGGGGAGCAATTCTTGAAATGACCTATTAGAGAATGTCTCATAGCTGAAATAGGATGCATAGCATATTAGCCATCTAGAGTCAGTTCAATTTTCAACTTGATCCTAGAGTGGTCATTTCCATACATTCTCCTACTTTGCATGTGAGGGCCATAGTCACTTTCAGCCAAAAGGGTTGGAAGCACTTCAATCTGCTGTGAAAAAATGTTGATTTGAAATAAATGTTTTTTTTATTTTTTTCCCTATTTCTCTATCACTCCCATTTATTTCAGTGCAGGCTTATGTGCTGTTTTGCCCTTACTCCTGTGCATTGTACACCTGCTGTTGTTAACCAGCAGACTGCATGTACCTCTACCAAACATCACTCTCATAATTAACCTCCCTCTATTTGTTAATCTGTCCATCCTGACTTGTCATTTTGACCACATCTCAAAAGTGTCTGTCCCACGCCATCTCCTTTTATAATAACTGTCCTCCTTCCCCTTTTCTATCTTCTACTTTCTCACTCAGTACTTCTATCTATCTTTCCTCTCCATCCCATTTTTCCTGCTAATCCATATTCATGTAATTTCTATATGGCAGCCTGGGGCTGCTGTTAGGGACTGTTACTTTGTGTTAAAGGTCTTGAAAGCCCACCTGATTTACAGTAATAACTTGGGATATATCCAGAAATGCCATTATCGAAGCATGGGCACACACACAAACACGCACGCGCACACACACATGCCCAAGCTCACGCACAGCTTTTTCTTACCTCCTATAACCACATTCTGCCCTCCATGTTGCTTGCAATTTTCAGCATAGTTATTAGGCTGAGCCACTTTAACATTTAGGCATACAATTCTGTGATTTGTAATGGTTCCCAGGGGAGTCTCTGTAGTCTGTCTGCTGTTGTGGGAGTTTCTCTGAGCATATTGGTTTCCTTTACAGATGTATGTTTGAAGCTGGGAGGTAAATGGGAAATGCAGATATTAAAGAGCCATCAATTCATGCAGCAACGAGGAAGAATTGATTGAATTTGCTCAGCGTTACAATAACTACACTGGCACCGAGAAAAATCAAAGCTCAACTGAAGCACGAGGTGTCATTGCCTTACTTGTTCAATAAGCCACTGGGATTTTATTCAAATGAAGAAATCTGTTTTCTACAGTACAGCTAGCTGATTTTTTTCCAGAGATCTTGCAATATGACCTTTATTTGCCATTTTATTATTAAGCTTGGTGTGACAGTGGACACACCGGTCTCAGGTGTGAAAACAGGCATTACAGTGTATAAACAGATCAACAGAAGAGCAAAATACATTTAGGAAAAAATGTGAACAAAATCATTACAACTGCACTTAATTCCAACCCTAACTAAAAGGACCTGTTGCTGGGTCATTGATTTGCATTAATCACTTGAGTACTTGATCACCTGAATAATGACATGCTCACATGACATGTTCCACCTGCTTCAGAATGAGTTTTACTGGAAAAGAATGCTATTGCAACAAATATAAACTATTCCTTCAAGAGAGGGTTGTTCAACTCAAACACAGAAGTTACTTTAACCTTAAAAAGGAACTATGTTGTGGGCCAAAAAGAATTACAATAAAGAAAATTGCAGTGTTTCAATTAGTAAAAGGAATTTGAAAACCGATTTAAGGCCACCCTTTACTACTTAACTGACCAGATCAATATCCAAGAAGTTTCACTGACTTGATATAGTCTGATTAAAATGTGTTCTTTTAATTTCTTTGAGCAGTATATATACTTTGGTGATGTTTATCTGCAAGACCGCGTCCTTGCCGTCTAGTTCATCTTCTTCACAGAGAACACGTGGCTCGCTCAGGTCTGTACTTCCAACCGTGTCAAGCCTTAATGTACAGTTGCATGGCAGCTCTATGGGCTGCATTTGGATGTCTGCAGGTGGTGGCCTATGCCAAAGGCGAAGTTATTTTATTGATCTTCAAACACACCATAGTATGCAGTAAACCCATTTTGCAACAAACTAAGTTTATCAGCAAAAGTTGCACTTGTGAACACAGTGGGGCTGCCTTGGTTTGTTGTTGCTTTCTTGACAACACAGAATGTACTTCCTTGCTTCTTTTGACTCCCTCAAGTGCAGCTTGTTTATATCTTGAGCCACAGCTAGATGCTGCAATGCATCATAGGATATGTATTGTAATTGACACGAGCCCTATACAGCCAACTGGTGGGCCTTTCATAATACCCATCCATTGTCTATACCTGCTTATTCTTGGAGGCTCATCGAGTGGGACGCACGCACACACACACACACACACACACACACACACACACACACACACACACACACACACACACACACACACACACACCCAACTGCCCTAACAATCATGTTTTTGGACTGTTTTCAAACCCAAGACCTCCTTGCTGCAAGGCGACAGCGATACCAACTGTTCCATTGTCAGCCCGCCGCCATTAATAATAAATGCATAAAATGATATCACGGGCCAGACACTGTTTTATCATGGTTATTGAAATGTCTGCTCTAAGACATCATGTGTGAAGTCAGTTGCTCACTGTAAAATGGAAGTTGCTAATTCAGTGACTACATTCATTGACCGGAAACCTCTATCCCAATTAAAATGCAACAGTGTCCAAAAAGCAATACAATTATCGAGTCACTGTCACAACCTGCACATCTCTCGAATATGTTACTTCTATCTGCAAGAAATGCCTTTTCCCATTTTTCCTCTTAAGTACTTATGCCCGCTTTTCGTAACTGTGGTTGACAGTAAATTACGTCCGCTCAGATGGTTTGAAACAGTAAATGTTTTATGCCATTCTCCACCACACTCGGCGCCCCCAAGCTGCTTCCACTCACCATGTGAAATTTTAATGACCTACTGCTTAATTAAAATATTGTTGAATATACAGAAATGCAGTGTGCTGACCTTTTAGTGAATTTTTGCAATTCACCTTGAGATCCAACTTTAATGGTGAATTTAATTGAGAAGGTCAAGACAGAACTAGTAAGCTGAGATCCCTCCAAACGTGATGCTTTTGAGCCTCGGAGCAACATTTGCACACATCATGAGATAATGACAGCAGATGAAAACAAAGGTATTCTTCATAAGCAAAAACACAAACAAATAAAAACAGGCCAAATTAAATGAGGACGGTGTTGTGATCTGCTCATAGAACGATTGAGACTCAATTAAAAGTTTCTCTGTTCTGCTAATGACAAATTACATCAGTGATGGAGGAAGTGATTGAAAGACAGAGCAGGAGCCGCAGAGTCCCTGATTGCTTTCTGAATGAGGGGAGCTATCAAGACTAGTTTGGGAAGATGGCTCCTTGCATGCACATGTGACAGTTTGTAAGTCTGATCACAGTTTCTCTCTCTCTCTCTCTCTCTCTCTCTCTCTCTCTCTCTCTCTCTCTCTCTCTCTCTCTCTCTCTCTCTCTCTCATATACTGAGCACACATGCATCGACTTGTCATCATAACACAAAGCCTGTCCTGCTAACAAGAAGGAGGGGGGGGGGGGGATCAGTGAGAGCAGGTTGGTGGGATTTAAAAATCAAAGAATATTGAGAGACAAACAGAGAAAAAGCAATCCCTAGAAATGTAATGAGCCCCCTGCTTTCCCTGTCTTCCTTGTTTTTTTTTATTTAAAAAAAGGAAATTATGTATAATGAGAGATATCAGCCAAACAGGATGAAGAAAGTTTACTGTGAAATCATATTGCTTTTGTTGATGGAATTTATGAGTGTCAATGAAGTGACCCCAGAACGTAATTATGTCTTCTTTTAGGCATTTCTAAAGAAGCAAGAAATTTGGAAATATAGAACAGAATATTTTTTAGAAATGTACTGGGAAAAGCAGTTTGATGATATGCAAAAAATTTGATTGCATATGTTGAAAACTATTAAACCCACTGTATGCCTTATCTTGCGGCTACGTGATATTCCTTTAAATTATTTTCCAAATGTATCCATTTTTAAGAATTCTGTTTTTCAAAGTAAACATAGAAGAGACTCTGATTATGTAAATGTCAATAATAAATAAAGAAATTAAAATATACAACATTGTTTGGGACAAATACAATTTTACAAAGGTCATAAAAATCTACCTAGTTATTGATACTGTATTTAAAAAGTTGTATGGATGTTTTAAATTAAAGTAAGCAGACTTAAAATATTAAATAAAAATTCACACTAGATTTTTTCAGTAATGGTATAGGGATTTAGCTCATCCTAACTCACTATTTATAATCCTTGTTTCTTTTTGAAAGCAACCAAAGTTTATCCTTGTGGAGTCCTTGTGGACAGTTGGATCTGTTCTAGCATTGGGTTAATTTGATTATAGAAAGCTGCTAGTAAGTACATTTTATTTATAAAGCCCCTTCCACAGGCAACAGTCACAAAGTGCATCACAGTAAAATACAGTTTAGGAGAATTAAAACAACATTCAAAAGAGAAATAGAATATATATATATATATATATATATATATATATATATATATATTTATTTACAGGGGTTGGACAATGAAACTGAAACACCTGTTTTTAGACAACAATAATTTATTAGTATGGTGTAGGGCCTCGTTTTGCGGCCAATACAGCGTCAATTGGTCTTGGGAATGACATATACAAGTCCTGCACATTGGTCAGAGGGATTTTAAGCCATTCTTCTTGCAGGATAGTGGCCAGGTCACGACGTGATGCTGGTGGAGCAAAATGTTTCCTGACTCGCTCCTCCAAAACACCCCAAAGTGGCTCAATAATATTTAGATCTGGTGACTGTGCAGGCCATGGGAGATGTTCAACTTCACTTTTATGTTCATCAAACCAATCTTTCACCAGTCTTGCTGTGTGTATTGGTGCATTGTCATCCTGATACACGGCACCTCTTTCAGGATACAATGTTTGAACCATTGGATGCACATGATCCTCCAGAATGCTTCGGTAGTCCTTGGCAGTGACGCGCCCATCTAGCACAAGTATGGGGCCAAGGGAATGCCATGATATGGAAGCCCAAACCATCACTGATCCACCTCCATGCTTCACTCTGGGCATGCAACAGTCTGGGTGATACGCTTCCTTGGGGCTTCTCCACACCGTAACTCTCCCGGATGTAGGGAAAACAGTAAAGGTGGACTCATCAGAGAACAATACATGTTTCAAATTGTCCACAGCCCAAGATTTGCGCTCCTTGCACCATTGAAACCGACGTTTGGCATTGGCACGAGTGACCAAAAGTTTGGCTATAGCAAAACTGTGCTCTTACCCTGCTAATTGGACCTTCACACTCTTATTGGTTCAATGTGCAATTAATGAAGACTGGCCACCAGGCTGGTCCAGTTTAGCCATGAAACCTCCCACACTAAAATGAGAGGTGTTTCAGTTTCATTGTCCAACCCCTGTATGTGTGTGTGTGTGTGTGTGTGTGTGTGTGTGTGTGTGTGTGTGTGTGTGTGTGTGTGTGTGTGTGTGTGTGTGTGTGTGTGTAAAACACCTCGCAGCAACATAAAATCTGTGTAAGCAGCCAGGACGAGTGAGGTTAAAAAAATATATATATATATATATATATATATATATATATATATATATATATCTTTCTTTGAAGCATCGACAAAGTCCATGGATCACAGGTAATGTGATGGTTTATTACACAGTCTTGGTCCAACAACTGGGAAAGATCTGCTGTATGGCTACCAGTTATCTGTGATGGACATCATTCTGTCTCATTTCTCTGTAAACCAATTCTACCTTTGGGTATTAATAACTAACCTGAATCTGCCCCTGAACTTATTCCCCTAAATCATGTGTAAACTTTGGCATTTATTTCTGAAGGACCCCTGATTCTGCACAGCTGCAATAAATCTTGAATAAAAAAATTCTGCTCTTCAAAGGATATGTCAGCTCAAATGCTAGGTAACGCTAGTTTGCATCTTCTCAGTGTTGATATGACTTGATAGGATTTGTTGTGACAATTTGGTTCATAATATTGTCTTTTCTAATAAAGACAAACTTTATAGAAACAGTTTATAAACAACACAAGCTTTTCCTTACACGGAGGTTTTTAATTTTTCCATCTTTAAAACAATTTGGATTTAGCCAAGACCATCAGATCATAAAGATTGGGTCAGATTATACAGATTGGTCAAAAAAATTCCTATATAAGGAAACCCAATTAATTGCATCAAAGTCTTGACAAGCAGCATTCACTCCTCCTGAAGAAGCATAGAGCCACAGGGAGAGTCATCTGCATTGTCCATGGCTTTGCAGCAATCCCTCATACTGAGCAAGCATCAAGCGACAGTGGAAAGAAAAACTCCCTATTAATGGGAAGGAAAAACCTCCAGCAGAACCAGGCTTAGTATGAACGGTCATAGAAGACAGAGCAGAGACACAATGAGACAAACAAGCACAGAAGCACACATCGCTCCAGTAATCTGTTCTACATTAGATGGTAATAGCGGGTGATCTGTCTAACCTGGATGATGTCACAGCGGACCAAAACAGGGAATTGGTTCCAAATGAGAGGAGCCTGATAACTAAAGGATCTCTACTTTTACAAACTCTAGGAACCATGAGCAGACCTGCAGTCTGAGAGCGAAGTGCTCTGTTAGGAACATATGGGGTAATCAGAGCTCTGACATATGATGGAGCTTAATTATTAAGGGCTTTATACGTTAGAAGAAGAATTTTAAATTCTATTCTTAATTTAACAGGAAGCCAATGAAGGGAAGCTAACATTGGAGAAATATGATCCCTCTAGTTGATTTTCATCAAAACTCTTGCTGCAGCATTTTGGATCAGCTGAAGACTTTTAAATGCATTTTGTGAACTTCCTGATAGTAAACAATTACAATAGTCCAGCCTTGATGTAACAAATGCATGGACTCATTTTTCAGCACCGCCCTGGACAGAATATTTCTAATTTTGGCAATATTCCGGAGGTGAAAAAAGGAAACTCTGGAAACCTGTTTAATATCGGATTTAAATTACATGTCTTGGTCAAAAATAACACCAAGATTTTTTACTTTGTTACCAGGGGCCAAGTTAATGCCATCCAGATGAAGTGATTGATTAAGAATTTTATTTTTTTAGGACTCTGGTCCAAAGATTACAACTACTGTCTTGACAGAATTTAAATACAGGAATTTTAAAGTCATCCAGCTTTTGATGTCATCAAGACATGACTGTAGTCGAAGTAGTTGGTTAGATTCATCAGGATTTATGGAAAAATATAGCTGAGTGTCATCAGCATAACAGTGGAAATTAATTCCATGCTGTCTGATAATTTTGCCAATCGGAAGCATGTGCTATGCCATAAGCTGGTTGAATATGCTTATTATTATTATTAATTATAATTTGGTATTATAATTTAAATAATAAATCATTCAACTCAAAATTTCGCTATAACAAATATAGTTCAAATGGTGGTGATGTTAGCTATAAGCTTATAAGTATTTATACCACTAATGCATTAGTTAACTTGCTGTTATGAACTCATTTATGCTGGAATAAATGATCAGGTCGGACTGTTAACCGACCAGGTTTATCCAGCAGGCTGTGAGAACCCCAATGTAACTGCAATTAGAGTTTAAATCCTTATTCCTTATCACCATCCAATGATATTGTCTCTGTATTAATGTCAGATGTTAACTCCAAAGGAGGTTAGCTCTGATTTCTGAATACCCAGGCAACTGTGAATTGGACTGAACACAAAACAATGTCTATTCCGCAGTGGTTGGTTTTATTGAACCAAAAGCAATTCCCTGTTACAGTAATTCTCTGATTCAAACAACTTTGGAATTCTTACTCATTACTAAACTAAAACATGCAAAATATATATGTGGAAATAAAGAACAAAACAAAAATAAACAATGGATTAAAATGAGCGGTTAGCAGATCTTAACTTAACTCAAAGTTGTTTAACACCGCCCTCGAAACATCGGCATTTCACGTATCAGCATTGACAGACAGAACAGCTTCGGGAATCTCACTGGACGCTTTGATGTCTTACACAAAGCTAGTTCAGCTAAGCTACCTACAGTCCAGATACACGTGACCCTCCCAAGATGGCTGCTACGATGACGTATGAGGGGAGGTCCTAATAACGTAACCACGCTTACGCTGATGGGACAATGCCTCGTTTCGAGAGGGGGGGGCTAACTAGGAGTTTAAAGCAAAGCCCGCGACTTGAGCTCGGACAAAGAAATTAAACTGATAAGGAGCGAAAAGAGAGAGAGGGGGGAAGCAGGGAAGAAGATGAAAAGAGATAAATCGGTAACCCACGGCGGGGTTCTTGATGATCACAAATCAACACAGCAAATCAATTGTAAAATGCATGCACATACAAAGAAAATGTTCAGCAAAATAATTCCAACTTCGTCGTGGAATAAAAGCATTAACCAACACCTACAAAGTTCTACCGCCTGCCCAGGCACTTCTAAACACCCTGTTGGTGAGACAGAAATGAAAGGGGGAAAACCCCGTTACTTTGAGTTGCCTCGGGGCTGGTCCGGAACGCTCCGAGTGTGGCTTTCTGGACGCGCTTCAACGAGCGCAGTTGTCCACAGGCTGCAGCGGGACCGGGATGGAAGAAGCTGCTTCGTTTCTTCCTCCGGGTTCAACAGTCGCTTTGTTGGCCAGACAAAAGCGGGGTCCTCTTCGATCAGTGGGAGATGCGGCGTCTCTCAGTCTTTTGATCAGAGGGAATTTAAAAGTACTTATTTAAGTCGACCTCCTGTTATAAAGCAGGGAATAACCGTTGCGTCGAAAAATCTCGGTCCAGCGAGCAATCGAACACGTGGCGTGGGAATCAGCTGTGCGTGTCTTCTCGGGTTGGCTAAAAGCCAGGGAAGAAGAAAGCTCATCGTGTGTGATCGGCTTTTATAGCCATCACTATAGCAACCTTATCTTGATCGGCGGCCATTTTGCCGTGTTGCGTGATGGGAGTTGGTGGCCATTTTGACCACATTGCATCATGGGTAACGCAGTCCGTTACGTCCCGAATTGATGCCGTTTCCTTGATCGGCGGCCATTTTGCCGTGTTGCGTGATGGGAGTTGGTGGCCATTTTGACCACATGAGTTGGTGGCCATTTTGACCACATTGCATCATGGGTAACGTAGTCCGTTACCGCTTTCTGTCACGTCTGAACTGGCACAACATACCCCCCTTTAGCTTTGAAGAGTGGGATGCTGGTCACAGTCTTTAAAGCTACAACCAAGTCCATTCTGGCGTGACGAAAATCCGTTGTGCATGAGTGGAACAACCTAATAGTCTTTCTAGTAGTCCATTGGGATTCATGCAGTTCAGTTCATCATCCAAGAGGAGGAAAAACGAAGCATTCATTGTGCCTGGGTCAGTGACCTAGCCTGGGCAGGACTAAGCTATAGCTAGTCATTTCTATTGGCTAATAAGGCAACAATAAAGTAATAAAAAAAAAGAAATGCAAACTTCACAATCACCATCGTCAATACATTCATTGGTCATCAGGTTTGAACTTTGAACCAAAAAAAGGGAGAGAGGGAAAAGGGGAAAGGAAAGAGACAGCGGTTCGTAGTCTAATCAGCTTATGGCCTTCAAGGAGCTGGTGCTACGAACCTGGGAGCGACAAAGGTGGGGGCGTCAACCCTGGTTTGCAACTGTTTGATCTGCTTGTATGCTGCATACGCCATCGCGGTAGTGATGGCCCATCCAAATACAAGGAGAACCACAATAATGGTCATAATGTGAGTGTCGGTCGACTCTGTAGCTCTGGGGAAGCGAAGCAGAGGGACCGAGCTCAACTCTGATGGAGTGAGACTGAATTTAATCAGCTGCGTGCCTGCGAGTAAAAGCTGTCTTTCAATGCCGACATCAATGCTGAAATTGTATCCCTTAAAGACATCTATTATTTCAATCTCTGATAAATGGGTTGCTTGGGCATACCCAGTGGATGTCTTTGGTTTTGGTACACAAATCCAAATTAGGGACTAAATAAAGTTTGGGGTCAGCATCATGATAGGCCAATATTGAGGGAGTTTGTAGGTGTACGTGGGTCTCACCTTGCCAAAAACCGACATTCAATACTGATTTAAGCCTATACACATTAGCCCTTTCAATGATGGGAAGGTTTAGCATAAATCCTATCTCCAAGTTGTCAGGATTTACAAATATCGGAATTGCACTACCTAGGCTGTACGCCAGGTGCGTTTGTGGTGGTTGCAGTGTTTCACTAGAGGCAGATTTGAGAACCTTTTCGACCAAATCTACTGGTACCAGGTACGGAGGAATCCGTCCTTCAGCAAGGCTATTTATGGATGAGCTAACCTCTCGAGTGAGGTCCTGCATTAAATCTCTAACAACCTGAGTATACATCATGTCATTCTTTACCACTTCTGTGAGCGTTTCCAAAGCAATGCATGGTGTTATGGCTGAGTGTGAAATTATAGACGTGAAGTTATGTATGGACACTTGCTTTATTAGTGCATGTTTAAAGTGTCCTGATTGAACATGCACTTGTCCTATTTAATGCTATGCATCGTTCTCTTCGGCGGGGGCGGAGTTAGGCTCCGTTCCCTGTGAGGAGAGTTTGGTGGACGGTTTAATTTGGTTCGCATGAACCCATTTGTACTCTGGACTTTGCACGCTGGCTTCTAGGTTCTTTCGAGGCCACGCGAAAGTCGTTTGGAGACGGTCTTTTAAGTCAGTGACGCACTGGTGTGCAGTGTAGACGGTTGTCACACTGACGTCTTCGGGCTGGTAGATGAGATTCAGGGGAAGTGTCCTTTGCCTTCCTGTCATCATCTGGAAAAGTGTCACCCCTGTGGAGCATGGTGAGGTAGAGCGGACTAGCATTAGGACCAGGGGAAGCTTTGTATCCCGGTCCCTGTCATGGCTGCTGGCGTGTTCCTTTGACATGCTGGCCACGGTGCAGTTCATTCGCTCCACCTGTCCGGATGACTGTGGGCGGTAGGTGATGTGGAATTTAACTTCCACGCCCAACATGTTGAAAAGCACGGTCATAATGTTTGACGTTCCTCTGTCCGAGTCGATGGACAGGGGAAGGCCCCACCGGCTGAAAACGTGATTTAGCAGCAGGGCTGCTGTGGTGACAGCGGTGTCATTCGGTGCCGGCAAACATTCGACCCATTCTGTGAAACTGCCTGTTATTGTCAAAAGATATTTGTTATTTCTTGACGATTTGGGGACTGGACCGATCCAGTCAGTCTGCAAATGTGACCATGGAAATATAACCCCCCTTCGCTGGAGCAGGGCTCGGTTTAGTGGTCGTGTGGGTTGTAACTGGCTGCAGGTTAAGCAGCCTTGTACATACTCCTGGGTGTCCTGGGCCGTTGAAGGCCAGGACGTCACCTGTGGGAGAGTTGTCAGATTAGCTTTGCAGCTTCTGTGTTCTCCTACTGGTGAGTCATGGACGTGTGTCAGTGTGATCCCAAGTTCGTTTGAATCTTTGGGCTGAATGGGCTGAAACTCATAAAACAGCTCCTTAAGTGCTGTTTCCTCTGTTTCAGTGGTCAGTGCATCAGCTTTTTCCAGCTGTTGCATAATTTCTGTTTCGAAACCAGGGTAGGGCTCAGTGGGTGAGTCCCGGTCTCCTGGTTGATTTGGTGCTGGTTCTGTTGGGTCGGTTGCTGTCGCATACACCAACAGATTTCCTTCAGCTTCAAGCGTTGCACCACAAATAGATCCAGCAGGCCGAGCTTCATGTCGCCTGATTTGGATCATGCTGGAAGGAAAAGTAAACACGGTGTCTGGAGAGTCCTGTCTTGTGCCAATCTGTGCATAAAGTATGCACACCCCCGTTGCTTTCAGAAGCCGGCGAGGCCAGTCTGCTGAGAGCAAGTAGTGGCTGTGTTTTGTTTCAGCCAGATGGGGCTTTTCACGGCACAGAGAGTTGTACAGATCTCTGCTGATCGCAGACTTCTCTGACCAAAGGGCCAGCAACACGTCTGTCACGAATGTGCTTTCCAGGTGGACACCTTCGGCCACTCTGGGGTTATAGGGTTCAACTCCAGAGTGTTTAAGTGAGCAGAGGAAAGATGTGTGGCTGCTGAGAGAAGTTCTCTGATCGCTGAGAAGCGGTGGTGTGTCAGAGGATTTGGAAATCGGCTCTGTTGAAGGCAGAAATGGTGCTAAAAGTTCTTTGGGCTCCTCGGAGCAGGTCACCTGGTTGATGGGGACGGACAGTCCACTTCCAGAAGTGAGGGGCTTGGGAGTCCCCACTTGGGCCCAAAGATGACCATGATAGCAGTCAATGAGTGGGGCTAACCTGTTCAACAGGTCCTGACCCACAAGAAAAGGTTCTGTGTCCAAAGTACATATGTAGATGGGGTGCACCAGGGTCATGTCACGGAAAGTGATGTCTAACCACGCCCGTTTGGTGATGCATGACTGATCCTGAGTGTAGCTGGTGATGCCCACGTTACAGGTCTCCACCTGGAACGGTTTCCCAAGAGACACCATAGCTCTGGTCACCTCATCAAACAAATCTGAGCACATTAGACTGATCTCGGAACCCGTGTCTAAAAGAGCATTTGCAGTTACACATCCTCCGATAACTGTCGAGCAGTATAAGCGGTGTGCATTTTCATGATGGTTTAGCTCACCTAAAAACCTTAGAAAAGTGGCTTTCTGATCACCTGTTGATGGGATCTTAGAAGGTTGTTGGTGAATTTTCGGTTGGTCCCCCCCCTTAATCAGATAAACTCTGTTAGAAGGGGAAGCCTGCTCCACGCCTAGTCATGCTGGCTGGGGTTTTGGGCCTGGCTTACCTGGAGGGTCGGCAGGATTGGGTGATGGCTGGGACGGCTGCTGCGCGATCTGATGCACTGTTTCGGCTAGCAACCTGTGAAAAGTCTCCTCCATCTCCTTTCTCATTGACTCCTCTATGCGCAGGTTCCAGCCTTTGTTGTCATGTGTGCTTTTCGACCTTTCTGGCCTGTCAGTTTGCTTACCGTATCGAGCTGGATCCGGCCTGTGCCATTTTTGAAACCTCTCACCTTCCATGCTGCCATGCTGACCTCTCCTATCCTGGGAAGCTTTCTTCTGCTGCGGCTCAAAACCATGTTGCTTCTTAGGACCAAATCTAGTTTTAGGTTTGAAGGGAGGCATCTCATGTCCCTCCAGACCTAAACTCTTTTCTGGTTCGGCTTGAATCTGCAGAACCTTTTTATCACTATCGGCTCCTTTGTTGGGCCGGACACGTGTTTCCCATGCCACCTGCGCGTATTTCCTGATTTCCTGCATGGTAAGTTTCTTGGTTCTACAATGCATGGTAACCTCATAACGCACGCTTTCATGAAGATTATGGAGGAACAAAGATTTGAAAGTGTGGTCTTCCTCCAAGCCGGGAGCATTTCGTCCCTGAAAGTAAGCAGCCCGCAAGCGACGGTAGTACTCTTTTGGTGCTTCAGTTCTCTTTTGCTGAATTGCAAAAGCTCCAAGAGTTGCAGAAGCTGGGTCTGTAAACACAGAATATTCTTCTCTTAAAGCCTGACAAAGAGCTGAATAACGGTCACGTGTAGCTGGAGGGAGGCTTTCTATGAAAACATGGACACTTCTGGACGTGGTTTTCCAGATAAGCTTCAACTTTTCTCGAGCTGAGGGGCTATATAAGTCTAGCAGACAGCGCTCTACCTCTCTGAGATAGTCATCAATGGTGGATTCTGTATTGCTAGGATCAAAACGCTCTATGTCTCGGGCCAGGGACTCAAGTTGACGCATCCGCAGTCCCTGTTCAGGGATCGGAGCTGGTCCATCTGAGTCCTCTCCTGACGACTCTTGCCTGTGGTAACCACG
Source organism: Fundulus heteroclitus (assembly GCF_011125445.2). NCBI lineage: Eukaryota > Metazoa > Chordata > Actinopteri > Cyprinodontiformes > Fundulidae > Fundulus > Fundulus heteroclitus. The sequence continues at coordinate 248,483 of NW_023397110.1, read as the reverse complement.
GTGGGAGGGAGGCTCCAGTTCTGACCACCTACCTGGCATCGGCGGCCGTTCGTGGGACGCAGGGGGACCCCCCCTGTCATGAACTCTTGTCTGTGGACGCAGTTCAGAGGAGTGGGGTTCACCTGTGTTCCAGGAACGGTGCTCTCGTCGCCCTGGTGGGGGGAAAAGATCACAGCGGACCGTGTCAGGGGTCAGGTGGGAAGCAGGTGTTTTCCCATGATTTACATCATGTGGATCAGTCCTGATTGCCACCCTAAGTTGTTTAGGCATTTCTTTCCGTATCACACTGCTATATCTGTCCTGACCTTCGCTTACCCTTCGCTCAGAAGGTGTCTGGGGGCCCAGTTCATCCAATGTCCTCCAGGTGTGATCTCCATGTTTTCCTTTGGAGTCCTCACACTCAGATCCTTCTGTCTGCAAGCTAATGCGATCCTCCTCTCGCTCCTCTGTGGGATGACAGCTGCCCTGAACACTTCTCTGTTCTAGCTCCCTGATTCTTTCCTCAGCTAAAGCACGCCTCTCAACCTCTCTGTTACGCAGATCGGTCTCTAGCGTTAACCTTCGGTGGTATAACGCAGTTAATTCACCCAAAACATCTGCTACCAACCTACCCTTTGGCTTGCTCTGGACCTCCTCCACCAATTCCTGAATTCTCCTCTCACAGTCTTCTATGCTAAACTGATTCAGACGGGTTTGTTCGTCCGGTGTCATTTTAAGCAGTGAGCTAATGACATCCTGGGCCTCCATTCCAATGGAATGGTTTGGACCTTCAGCTCCTTTGACTGAAGAACCGCTACTATCCATTCTTTGTCAGCTATGGATAACAACACAACAAGTAACACTGTAGTTTAGCAGAGCGCTAAATGACAGACAACAAATAACAACGCTGTATTCTAGCTTAGCACTAAGCAACAACGCATACACTTTAGTTTAGCTCAGCGCTAAACAACAACTGCTAACACAACCGTTAAGTGGCTTCACTTTAACTGTTAACAGCAAACACGCACTATGACTCACTTTACTGCAGTAAGTGGGTTCAAATACGTGCGTTTAATTAGGCTGCGCAGGGGAAAATCAACCCTGCGACTTACAACTCCTTTGTTTTAGGAACGGTTAATATGCTTGTTTAACTTTGAGAATATTAACTTTGAGTGACATGGACCACTAACCTTTCGGCCAGTAATTAAGTGATAAAGCTGTGGCTTTGTTTGTGATGTAAGTTATTTCAGAACAGGTGCTCTACACATGTGTGGAAAATAGCAGTGTTTTGGAGCTTCAGAGGTGGCAAAGAATGACAGTTAAAAACCGCTAAATTGCAACCTTAGTTTCAAAATCCCAGCTCAATTTTGACCACTTATGATGAGCAGAAGGGGATAAAGGAGGGGAAAAAAAGTATGAATAAAATAAAATTAAAGAAGACAAAAGGGCGGAACCGTAAGGTAAGTTTAAAGAAACTGACTTTCAAAACTGTCCCTCCGGGACACTGAGCGATCTAAGCTGTCTTTAAAACCGTGACTGCAACTACCTATCCTGGCCACCAGATGGAGGCAAGGTCTCTCTTTTCAAAGCAGAACACGACACAGACTCTGATTGACAAGTAGCAGACGCTGGCTGCTGTGTATTTCAATCTAGCTGACTTCCAGTCCAGAAATCAATATTCAAACCTCAGGTTAACAACCTCAAACCACCACAAACACGTATATATTTAGTAATGATACCTCCTTAATCAATTATGACTGAATAGTCCTTTTGGCAAGGTGAGCAGTCAAAATGCTGGAATATGGATTGTGTTCATTCAATTCATAAGTTGCTGGTTATTCGATTTAGTCTAAAGGAACGCCAATAAGTAGACTCGCCCACCCAGGGACGCCAATTTATGCTATGCCATAAGCTGGTTGAATATGCTTATTATTATTATTAATTATAATTTGGTATTATAATTTAAATAATAAATCATTCAACTCAAAATTTCGCTATAACAAATATAGTTCAAATGGTGGTGATGTTAGCTATAAGCTTATAAGTATTTATACCACTAATGCATTAGTTAACTTGCTGTTATGAACTCATTTATGCTGGAATAAATGATCAGGTCGGACTGTTAACCGACCAGGTTTATCCAGCAGGCTGTGAGAACCCCAATGTAACTGCAATTAGAGTTTAAATCCTTATTCCTTATCACCATCCAATGATATTGTCTCTGTATTAATGTCAGATGTTAACTCCAAAGGAGGTTAGCTCTGATTTCTGAATACCCAGGCAACTGTGAATTGGACTGAACACAAAACAATGTCTATTCCGCAGTGGTTGGTTTTATTGAACCAAAAAGCAATTCCCTGTTACAGTAATTCTCTGATTCAAACAACTTTGGAATTCTTACTCATTACTAAACTAAAACATGCAAAATATATATGTGGAAATAAAGAACAAAACAAAAATAAACAATGGATTAAAATGAGCGGTTAGCAGATCTTAACTTAACTCAAAGTTGTTTAACACCGCCCTCGAAACATCGGCATTTCACGTATCAGCATTGACAGACAGAACAGCTTCGGGAATCTCACTGGACGCTTTGATGTCTTACACAAAGCTAGTTCAGCTAAGCTACCTACAGTCCAGATACACGTGACCCTCCCAAGATGGCTGCTACGATGACGTATGAGGGGAGGTCCTAATAACGTAACCACGCTTACGCTGATGGGACAATGCCTCGTTTCGAGAGGGGGGGGCTAACTAGGAGTTTAAAGCAAAGCCCGCGACTTGAGCTCGGACAAAGAAATTAAACTGATAAGGAGCGAAAAGAGAGAGAGGGGGGAAGCAGGGAAGAAGATGAAAAGAGATAAATCGGTAACCCACGGCGGGGTTCTTGATGAATCACAAATCAACACAGCAAATCAATTGTAAAATGCATGCACATACAAAGAAAATGTTCAGCAAAATAATTCCAACTTCGTCGTGGAATAAAAGCATTAACCAACACCTACAAAGTTCTACCGCCTGCCCAGGCACTTCTAAACACCCTGTTGGTGAGACAGAAATGAAAGGGGGAAAACCCCGTTACTTTGAGTTGCCTCGGGGCTGGTCCGGAACGCTCCGAGTGTGGCTTTCTGGACGCGCTTCAACGAGCGCAGTTGTCCACAGGCTGCAGCGGGACGGATGGAAGAAGCTGCTTCGTTTCTTCCTCCGGGTTCAACAGTCGCTTTGTTGGCCAGACAAAAGCGGGGTCCTCTTCGATCAGTGGGAGATGCGGCGTCTCTCAGTCTTTGATCAGAGGGAATTTAAAAGTACTTATTTAAGTCGACCTCCTGTTATAAAGCAGGGAATAACCGTTGCGTCGAAAAATCTCGGTCCAGCGAGCAATCGAACACGTGGCGTGGGAATCAGCTGTGCGTGTCTTCTCGGGTTGGCTAAAAGCCAGGGAAGAAGAAGAGCTCATCGTGTGTGATCGGCTTTTATAGCCATCACTCATAGCAACCTTATCTTGATCGGCGGCCATTTTGCCGTGTTGCGTGATGGGAGTTGGTGGCCATTTTGACCACATTGCATCATGGGTAACGCAGTCCGTTACGTCCCGAATTGATGCCGTTTCCTTGATCGGCGGCCATTTTGCCGTGTTGCGTGATGGGAGTTGGTGGCCATTTTGACCACATGAGTTGGTGGCCATTTTGACCACATTGCATCATGGGTAACGTAGTCCGTTACCGCTTTCTGTCACGTCTGAACTGGCACAACACATGTATATAGTAAATAGAATTGGTCCAAGGACTGAATTCTTAGGGTTTGAAGAAATGCATTGAACAAAAAGCAATCTGTACAGTAAGATTCAAACAACTTTGGAATTCTTACTCATTACTAACTAAAACATGATAATGTGGAAATAAAGAACAAAACAAAAATAAACAAGGATTAAATGAGCGGTAGCAGATCTTAACTTAACTCAGAGTTGTTTCTTTTGATGGCTAGTTCAGGCTACCTCATCCAGATCAGTAAGATGGCTTACGATACGTATGAGGGGAGGTCCTAATAACGTAACCACGCTTACGCTGATGGGACAACTCGTTTCTGACGCAAAGACTTGAGCTCGGACTATAAGAACTCACTTGATTATAACCAGTTCTTGGAATCAACACAGCAAATCAATTGTAAAATGCATGCACATACAAAGAAAATGTTCAGCAAAATAATTCCAACTTCGTCGTGGAATAAAAGCATTAACCAACACCTACAAAGTTCTACCGCCTGCCCAGGCACTTCTAAACACCCTGTTGGTGAGACAGAAATGAAAGGGGGAAAACCCCGTTACTTTGAGTTGCCTCGGGGCTGGTCCGGAACGCTCCGAGTGTGGCTTTCTGGACGCGCTTCAACGAGCGCAGTTGTCCACAGGCTGCAGCGGGACCGGGATGGGAAGAAGCTGCTTCGTTTCTTCCTCCGGGTTCAACAGTCGCTTTGTTGGCCAGACAAAAGCGGGGTCCTCTTCGATCAGTGGGAGATGCGGCGTCTCTCAGTCTTTTGATCAGAGGGAATTTAAAAGTACTTATTTAAGTCGACCTCCTGTTATAAAGCAGGGAATAACCGTTGCGTCGAAAAATCTCGGTCCAGCGAGCAATCGAACACGTGGCGTGGGAATCAGCTGTGCGTGTCTTCTCGGGTTGGCTAAAAGCCAGGGAAGAAGAAAGCTCATCGTGTGTGATCGGCTTTTATAGCCATCACTATAGCAACCTTATCTTGATCGGCGGCCATTTTGCCGTGTTGCGTGATGGGAGTTGGTGGCCATTTTGACCACATTGCATCATGGGTAACGCAGTCCGTTACGTCCCGAATTGATGCCGTTTCCTTGATCGGCGGCCATTTTGCCGTGTTGCGTGATGGGAGTTGGTGGCCATTTTGACCACATGAGTTGGTGGCCATTTTGACCACATTGCATCATGGGTAACGTAGTCCGTTACCGCTTTCTGTCACGTCTGAACTGGCACAACACATGTATATAGTAAATAGAATTGGTCCAAGGACTGAATTCTTAGGGTTTGAAGAAAATGTATCATTAACATGAACAAAGTGGAATCTGTCCAATATATACGATTTAAACCAGCCTAATGCTTTCCCCTTAATCCCTACAGTATACTCAAGTCTTTGGGGGAGAATATTGTGATGAACTGTATCAAATGCAGCACTAAGATCTAACAGGACAAGTACAGACACAAGTCCATTATCTAAGGCCATGAGAATATCATTAGTGACTTTCACCAGAGCTGTTTCGGTGCTATATGAGCTCTGAAGCCTGACTGAAACTCTTCAAGTAGGTCATTAATTTGTAAATGTTCACTACTTTCTCTTTCTACATTCTCAAGAATTTTAGATAGGAGAAGAAGATTAGATATAGGTCTGTGATTTCTTAACTCATCTTGATCAAGAGAAGGTTTGTTAAGTAAATGTTTAATAACAGCTACTTTAAAAGCCTGTGGTACATAACCATTTACTAAGTGTCATGATGCAGCCTGAAGGCTGCATTCTGAACAGTTCTTGCTCCTTCCCCAGTGCAGCCCTGATTGGGAACACCTGCCAGGCTGCAATCAACCTTGGACTCATTCCACCTGCTCACGTCTCTATAAGAACTCACTTCAGTTTGTCCATAGTCACCGGTTCATCTCCAGTCCTCTGAACATCATGCCTGTCCTGTTCCTGCTCATGTCCTGGTCCTGTTCCTGTCTGTTCCCGTCTGCCAGTTCCTGCATCCCTGCAACCTCCGTCTGGTAAATGACTCTGGCTTTCATCATCTATTTTTTGCTGCTTCAATAAACACTGGATACCAGCTCTGTGTGTGTGTGCTGTGTTCTGGGTTCATCCAAGACAAATCATGACAGAAAAAACCGGTCTAAGGATGAACTTAGTCACACACAGAGCTTGGTGCAGGAGCTGGCAGGACTCTGGATTCGTCTCCCCAGGGTCGCTGTTGTGATGCCCGTTTCTGGTTCGTCTCGCCTGGGTCGCTGTGCTAAGACGCCTCGCCTCTGGTTTGTCTCGCCGGGATCGCTGTTCGCGATGCCCTGCTTCTGGTTCGTCTCCCCGGGGTCGCTGTTGCGACGCCAACCTCTGGTTCATCTCGCCTGGGTCGCTGTTTCTGCGACGCCTCGCTTCTGGTTCATCTCGCCTGGGTCGCTGTACTAAGACGCCTCGCCGTACAGTACAGCTTTTACTTGCACCAAGAAAGACAACACAGGAGCCAGGTTTGATCAATTCGTTTACTCAACGCTGCGGCCACATTCTCCACATACATGCGCAGTAAGTTCATGAGTGTTTAGATGGACGGTGATCAGATTATGGATCATAAACCAACCCTCTCAATTACAATGCAATTCTGATGGTAATAATTTGTTGATTAAGCTTTATGTTGTCATTTGCTGTGTGAGTAAAGATACTGTATGGGAGAGAGGAGCATGGCTCTAAACTACCTTTCAAGAATCAGTCTTTATTGTTGTGTAACTAAAGTGAAATTTTGATTTGACACACGATAAGAGGCAGACCTAAATTAAAAAGCACTTACAGAAAAAACAAGACATAAACATCCCTAAAGTACAGCCTCAAAAATGTAAAACCCTCAGAAGAAATACAAATATTAAATATCTAATACCGTTTTTGACTATTCGAAGAAAAAATAGAAAAACTTATAGAATAAACAAAAATATGTAGAACGTCAAATGTAGCATGTAGTATTTACATAAAATGCAGCTTGTACTGAAAGAATCTATGAAATGGGCCGAAGGTTTATTTGATTGTCAGAAGTGGTGTTTTTGCATTGGTTGCATTGTTATGCCTATTTTTTTCCCCTAGGTGCAGTAGCACAAGGGTGAGGTTCAACCAAAACCGCACTTGACACCCCAGTTTTACTGCTTTTTACAGCTTTTTGTTGTGTTAAATCGCTGTTCACATAGACAACATTGACTATTAAATGATTGAAGTACAATCTAGTCAGCATAAACTTCCTTATTTGAAGCAAAAATATTTATTAGGCCAAAGCAGCTAAGTGCTGCGAAGTCCTATTGTTATTCTGTTGTTTATAATTTTTTTTTTCTCCGAAAAGAAACAGCTGTTTGGAGGCCTAAAGATTTTCAAAAACTCATCAAACTTTAACCAAAATTGTCCCCTGCATGAAATGTTTTAATAGAACTGAAAATGGGCGTGGCCAAACGGCTCCACAGAGCCCCCGTAACATTAGATAGAGAAATTGGTAAGTTCTACAGACTAGAAATTCGGTATATAGGTAGATCTCCCCGATTCAAGAATAAAAGTCTCTTGGAGGTATGCTGGCAGATGAATACTAAGGTAACAATGTTGTTCTCCTGCGGTTGTGACACAGGCCGGAGAGACGCTAAGTTGCGAGGCCCACATATCGGCGCTTTAATTACCTAATATTATTGTATGAGAACACCTAAACTTGTTTTTTGTGTGCTTATTTGCTCTGTAAGTTTAAATGTTTTATTTTGGAAAAAAGACGTGGAAATAAAACTGTTTTTTGTCTGATTCACTGATTAATCAAAGATAATCAAAAATAATTAACCGATTTTTAAAATAATGGTTAGATGCAGCTCTATACTTTTTGCTCGATGAAGCTACTTTAGGAACAGATCTCCCTTTGCATCTAATTTGAGAACTGAAAGCACATACAAGCTTTGTGCAAATTGTCACCCATGGCTTCTCAAATTTGCCACACAGTAAAGAAATAACTATAAGAATGAGTAAAAAGTTGCATGTCCTTACTAACAGTAAATATTTTTAAAGATTATGATTATTTAGTGTAATGATACTGCAAACAAAATGTTTCGCTGATTCTGAAAGAGAAGCCAGAGTGATATAAAAAACAGACCTGAACCTAAAGTTATAGTTGATAATCCTGTTCAGTGTTTTGTTATACTGGGTGAAATGGTCCTTCCATCGTCACAGTAGTCAATACATTATGTATTCAGAAAAGATCTCTGTTAAAGCTGCAAGTCTGTAAAATCTCTGACCAATCCTGTGATTCGGCTGAATGAAAGGAACCAATTAGATGCCTTCATGTCTTGTCCTGCCCATGTCCTCCTCTGTCCCTTGAGTTCCGATGCTATTGCCTTATCTATTGGTTGTTCCACGTGCCAATCATTGTGATGCGCACACTTAACACCAGTGTGCAAATGTGCATATTCGTCCGCATGGAGTTTCTGCTTATTCACTGCGTATGCGCAATTCTAGTGTTAATGTATAAGGTTAGCTATGGTGTTAGCTGTTCATTGTTGCTCCACTGCTCTCACTGTATACGTTGAAAATGAATGAAAGTCGCAAGAAGCAAACTGCGTACACGTTTCCGAGACGAAAAGGAAGGCCTTAGTAGAAAGAAATAAGATCAAAGTGGATTTGGGAGATTTTTTCACGCAATCCACCTTAGGAGCGGAAAAGCAGAAATGGACTTGCGTTTGTTACTTGCATTTCCGGAAAAATCGCAGACTCTACCTTTAAATACTCTCACACCATTAACAAATGGTGTCTGGATACTGCTCTCTTCCCATCATACAACAGTTTACATAAAAAATTCCCTACAAGTAACATTAATTAATTATATATTAGTAGCGTAAAATACATAGATAATAAATTATGATTACACGTAAATAATGTATCATGACTTACAGCTCTTATTCCAGTACATTCTTGTACTCTTGTCATCTTTTGTAATGAAAGTATCGTCAACATGAAAAAAATTATTAGAAAAGTTGTAAAGTGTTACTGAACTAATCCATAAACACAACATTTTTGTGTCACTTTGTATAAAAGAGTGAGCCCGGATAGGCCTTTTTATTTTTAACATCAAATGAGACTTTTGTTTCATATCGAGGTTGACAAATTAAGAAACAAACAAATTATTGGCTCAATTCAGTGTGATTAATTACAGCTTCTGCTTCATTTATATTACTAAAGCTCAAAATAATGCAGAGGCTTGTAATTAATGTGGCAGTTCCACAATGGCCCACCACAGCAAAACAAAGCAGAGAACCAAAGGAGAGCTAAACAGCAATCGAATGGAAAATAGTGTGATTTTTCAAATGCTGACCTTTATGATCCCAAACCATTTTATCTATTGGTAATACAAGTATCTGCTGGTGAGAAGGTTTTACAGCTTTTAGTCAGTACCATGTTTTTCTGTTAAGCTACAGAATATAACCAGCTACAGCAGTGACAACATGCAAGCACAGTCATGAACAGTTAATTTTTTATGTTATGTTATGTTTTATGTTATTTATTTTCAAATTATCTTTACAGCTCCGATTTAACAAAGTTGTGAAAGCATTACACAACATGACATTTTTCAACCATCATCACAATGTAAACATAGTTGTCAGAAGGTGACTGGGTTTCTAACAGAGATGTTATTGAATAAATAAAACAGGAACTGTTGCCGAAAGCCCTTCTTTTGTCTGTCCCTCCTCTTGACCAGCCTGTGCATTCACATGAGGATTAATTCATGCGTCGTATTACACTGAGGAATACGGTGCTCCTGTTGATATCCTTGATTACAGTAATGCTGCTGGCAGTTTCACATTAGTCAATCAACTCTGTGAGCATTTTAGATTGTTGCTGCTACTTCACCGAATGAGGCAGAGAACAGGCACAAGGGGAGAAGCGCAGCTAATTCATGGCGGATTAAATGAGGTGGTGGAACATGCTTTACTTGAAGTGAGTAGCTGGTGCCTCAGAAAGATAAAAAGACTATCTTGAGCCAGTGAAAGCGCAACGTTTTGATGAAGAAAACGTGCATTAGACTTAACAATTCACTCTGACACTCAATCTGTCATGTGGTAAACATTAACTCCCCCCCCCAGACTTCTTGTACAGTTCCAAAGACACTCAAAACATTGTTGTACACACACACACACACACACACACCTCCAAACCCTCTGCCACCAACACACACCCCATACCTCTCACACAAACATGTTTCGTTTAAGACACCTGAAAATGACAGCCAGTCCCATGTCGGGCCCTCTTATTTCAGCATGAAATGACAGTGGGAGGGCTTGAGTTTTTCTGGCTTCCAATCACAAGCTCAGCATGCTGCAAAGAAAAAAAAAACCTTAGGGCAAAGGCAAACTCCAATAATGGAGCCGAAATAGAGATATATGGAGAGGAAAAACTAGATAAAGAGGATGAAGAGGCATTCCTCCGCATCAGCAGTTATACAAGCTCAGGAATAAAAGGAACAAATAATTTTTGTTCGCAGCACACTTCAAGCTCTGACCCGCAGAGTGTAGAAACAGTACTACAAGGACAACAAGATGGGAAAGTAAGTTTCTGTTGTCTTAAACTGACTTTAAGCTTAGTTTAACGGGGGGTGAGACTTCAATAAGGTTTTGCTAAACTTACTGCTTTAAAGCTAAACAATAACACACACAAATTCTCAAAATGCAACATCAACTCCCTACATACAAACAATTAAAGTTTTTAATAAATGTGGTAACACTCAAATTAGATAAGGTGCACAGTTGGGATTCCATCTAAATTCTTTATACACTTTGACTAAGGTTATTAAAAGGTACAATTACAAAGAGTAAATTTCACAAAATGTTTATGTTCAAATGTAATATGTCAAAAATGCAAATGGTAAATAAACAAATGGATGGAAAACTACAAGATGTTGCATCATACTTAAGTGAAACTCATCCTGATGTAAAGGCATAAGCCCGCCACCACACATTCTGGTGGCTTTGCCACATGCTTTTGGTGACAAAAGCATGTACCGTTTGAATCAATAGGAAAATTACTTAAACTGCAATAGCCACCTTTCAATCCTTAGGGCACCACTAAGATGGATTTAATACAAATACTGTGAAATAAAACAAGTTCACATAAAAAGGGGGAAAAAATGCAAAGTAACATTAAAGCAGCACCCTTTGACCTAGTTTATCTACAAATATGTCAGGAGTAGATCATTTCAGTCCAGGAAGTTGCAATGTGTGGCCTCTATAGTTTAGACTTAGACTTCTCTAAGACATCCCATTGATATTTGACTGGATAGAGTTCTGGTGAATTTGTCAACAAGTGAACACCTAAAAGTAATTTTTTTGCTCCTCAAACCATTTCTAAATAACTTTAGCTTTGTGGCAGGATCAACCACCCCCTTTCCCCCATACGTGCAAAATCAGTCACTGTACATGGCCACTGTGATCTCTATTGCAAAACTGTACTGTCTGCACTATAATATCGTCTAATCATTGTTGCAATACGTTCTGCTCCTGCATACATGCACAACCCATACTATCTGAAAGAAAAACTTTTCTGTACATATAAAATGTCCTTTTTGGTTTGCTGTTACATTCCTGACAAATGTCACAGTATTTTTATTAGTTTCTCTTCCTTTTACATTTTCTATTTTATAATTTTAAAGCTATAGTTGGTAATCCTGTTCAGAAACACTTTTTGTTATAATGGGTAAAACCCCTTCCATCCTGAAAGGGGTCATATGTATTCAAAAAATGTATCCTTGTGAAAGCTACAGGCCTGTAAAAACTGACCAATCCCTGCTGTTTTCATCGAAGAGAAGGGATTTGTCAGAGTTTTGGTCCTGCTCTTAACCTCTTCTGTCCCTCAAGTTCCAGGGGTATCACCTTATCTATTGGTTGTCTCACATACCAATCATTCTGACGCGCAAAGGTAACGCCAACGTGCATGCTCGTTCCTTGTTAGTTTCTGCTTGTTGGCTGCACACTTCTAGTGTTTAAGTATCTGGTTGGCTTAGTGGTTAGCTTATGTGTTAGCTGTTCATTGTAGCTTTGCTGCTCACACCATATATTTCGAACGTGGCTGAGAGTTGCAAGAAGTAGGGGCGGAGCAATAGGGGGAGCCGGTGGCAATGGTCCCCCCCCCTGAAATCTCTTCCACAGATGATTAACATGTCACAATACCAGGTTACTCCTTTACAGCAGTAGGCACTATGTAACATAAAGGTTGCCCTCCAACCTACTTGAGCAAGAACTTTACAGTACATAAAAGTAAATTAGAGAATCAACCAAGTATCAATCAAAAAATGAAGAAAGAATTGCCGAAAAGATGAGATGTGCAAAAACAGGAAGATGGTTTTATAGGATTAAAAAGGTAAACAAATAGAAATATTTGAACATACTGCACCTGATTATAACTATACTTCATTATACTTTTTTGATGTCCTGTCTGGCGATGTGGCAGTAAGAATTGTTGTCTTAGCGTGGGGCTATTTTGAGCCTTTTTAGTGGTATGAACTAGTGATTTCTTTTTTCTTATAATATGCCCCCTATACTAGCGTTATAAGATAAACAGTGTAGAGATAAACTCTTTACATTTGATTATCATGAAAATAAATATCAGAGAACTGTCGTCTCTGTACCAATGTGTTATTACACCCCAGGTTAATTTTGCGCCTGAGTTCTCCTTTAAAGGGGAAGTCCGGTCAACAAGGAAAAATCAGGGTATCATTAGCTATAACTAAAACTAATACGTTTGTGGTTATTTAATGAACTTATCTTTAATCAATAAGAAAATAAAAACATAAATTGTCGTCTGAATCACTGTGTATGGGGGCTGACATTACTGCCCATATTTGGGCAGTAAGGGGCGTTTGACATCACATCCTGTGGCGTGGAAAAGCGGAAGCGGCGACAGCATTTCTCTCCGCTTTCCATGCAAAGTCAATAGGAGCCGTTCTACATAGCTGTGATCATCAATAATTTTTTCAGATTTCCAGAGGACTTCACCGCTGACATTCCCAAGAGCTATTGCTGAAGCAACAATGCCCACGTGCATGGCCATTGGATGTTCCAACACAACTGGTAAAAGAAGAAAAAACATTCCTTATTTCAACTTCCCAAATCATGAGCCACCGGGCTCGTTGCTGGATTGTCAACTTGAAGAGAGCGGATTTGCCATCTAACTTCTGGCCAGAGAGAAAACACGTCATATGCAGCAACCATTTTGAAGAAGAATGTTTTGAACATGACATGAGAGCGAGGATTTTCGGTAAGTTATTTTTTATTTTAGAATTTTTTATTTAGAATTTGCGGGGATGGTCACCGAGCAGAGGGGCGGAGGGATACCACATGTGATGTGGTATCCCTCCGCCCCAGCATGTGCTGGAACGCTCTTATATTTTAATATTTATACAATAATGACCACCTGCCCTATTTACTAGAGGGCAAATATATAACTTAAGTCACTTCAGTTCGATCTCTCCTCCGCTGTGTGTGTGGTTGTGTGCGCTCCGCTGCAGCGCCGGCAAAGCCGTGCTGTGGCGGAGTGCGCGCACACACACACACACACACACACACACACACGCGCGTGTATACATATATACTGTAGGACCCGACTGAGTTTGCACTGGAAATAGGTACGCTGGATTCTGTCAAAAGTCCGGTTTCTGTCAAAAAACTCTTCTAAAAAAATCCATATCGCTATCAGATGATGATAGCTCCACGGAACTCTCATCACTGTCACTAAGTACTTCATCACTCTCTGCTTCGTACAGAGCACCAGTCGTCGCCATCTTGGAAAATAGTGCGCCGTGACAAACAGAGCGTTGAAACTTGCTCAACTGCGGGTCCGCCGAGTGACGTCAAAAAATGGGAGGTGACAGTACTATTCTTGACCAAGATGGATTCCTCCACATAAACACGATTAAATGAGAATTATTCATAATTAAAAAAACGTATAATTTTTTGCACAGTATGTAGTAGTTTTATATTTAAAGTACTTTCAGCAGTTTGAATTCTGATTTTTACCGGACTTCTCCTTTAAAGACAATACATCAGTTGACTCGTGTGTGTGTGTGTGTGTGTGTGTGTGTGTGTGTGTTTGTTCTTGCATCAGAGTGAGGACCATCACCAGTTTTTAACCAACAAAGTGAGGTCAATTTTGGGAAGTGAGGACATTTTCCTGGTCCTCACTTTCTTTCATATAGTAATGAGCTCTACTAGCCATATAGATGTTACTCTGTCTTTTTTATAAAAGGTCCTCATTTTTAATGTAAAATGAGTCTGAAGGTTCACAATTCTCTTCTCACTAGGTCCCTCTAGTGTATAGTTCTGCAACTGCACTCAGGTTTCCACCAAACTGGTTCTCTACTGCTCCCCCTATAGGTGTTCTTTTGGCGCTGCACCCAAATCTTACCAGATTGAATGCCTTTTTTAGTGATCAGTTTATTATTTAATATATAGGCAGTACATTTTTTATAGTGTAGGCAAAACATAGATTGAATCAGTATCAACCAAATATGTATTTTCAGGCTTTATGCATAAATAAAAATGGTAATATGCCTTCAGACTTATTCAATGCTCAGACAGGGAACATGATATTCAAGCTAGACATGATGTTGAAATTTTTTGTAATATAATCATGTGTAGATTAAAATTAATTAAACAATTAAACAATGTGTAGATGGCAGAAGAGTCCTGGAGAAGCAGGTAACAGGTAGACATAATAACAGACTGGTAACAGCAGGGATGATGGGGTTAACGGGCTGGTGACAGGATGAAAGCAGAGCTCAGCTCATTAAGGCTGCTGAACTCTCTGGAGGACCATTGAGCAGGAAAAGACAGTATAATTTTGAAACTTGAACTGAGAAACGGTAAGAACAAGATTGTATTCTGCATTACCAGGAGATGCTAAACTGTGAGATGAATCAAAATCCTCCACTGAAAAGTGCCTCAACAGGAGGAAAAACCTCAAAGGTCACAAAAGGTCCTGGCAGGTTCAGAGGCCAGACAGCAGATGTCTCTGACATTGATGGAAACCCTATTCAAACTTCTGTGCATGCTCCTATTGTTTAATTGCTGCACCCAACTCAGCTACAGAAAAAGATAGCTTTTAAGCTTTTGATGAAAATTAGTTGTTGCTTCCAGCCTATGCCTAATAGAAGGCCTCAGTTGTCAAGTCAGGGTTGAGTTATGGCACTTGCCAACTGGTTATGGAGGAAGGGGATGTATCGTTTTAATCGTCTAATCAGGCTTTTCACAACAATAACATACACATCCAGATCAGACCTTCCTAGCCATGGCAGCCAGGTCAAACACACTCCCATTTCTGGTGTATCTGTGGAGCACAGGAACCTTCCTACAGGTACTTCAGGTTAGCTACATGACAGTCCTTAGCCGCTAATGGGGTTGTGTTCCGCAATACCAGGAGATGCTACACTGTGAGATTATTCAAAATCCTCCACTGAAAAGTGCCTCAAATAGGGGGAAAACTTTAAAGGTCAAAAAAGGTCAGCTGTGAGATTGGTCTCCTTCAGTCACAAAGCCTCACCAAATCTGGGCCAAAACTGAACTTTTGACCAAAAAATAATTTAATGCCACTTTCTATAGGTTGGTGATGGTATGGGTGGGTCATTTTTGTGCCTCCAACCGGGTCCTAGCAGGTTCAGAGGCAAGATGGAAAATGTCTATCTGATTTGAGGGAACCCCTATTCAACCTTCTGTGCATGCTCCAATTGTTTGCTTGGCGCCCTCCACTCGGCCCCAGAAAAATATAGCTTTTAAGCTTTTGATTAAAGAGAGTATTTGCTTCCATTCTATGCCTAATAGAAAGTCTGAAAGGCCTCAATCGTCATAATAGGGTTGAGTTCTGGCACTTGCCAACAGGTTATGGAGAAAGGGGAGGTCTCATTTTATTTGTCTAATCAGGCTTTTGACAACAATACCACGCACACCGAAATCAGATCTTCCTAGCCTTAGCAGCAGAGTCAAAGACACTCCCATTTCCGGTATGTCAGTGTAGCACAGCGATGGACAGTTCTGCAGGCTGTAGGATATAGTTAAAGTGTCATGCATGAGCCAGTCTCTTTATCAACTCTTCCCCTACAAATGGTACCATGCATTCCTGCAAAAACCTCCCCCACCTGCAGTAGGACGGCAAAACAAGTGTTTCACAAAATGGCGGATTTTCCGTCATGACTCCATTCTAAGATCTTGCTGGTATCACTTTAAGCCCTATCAAATGACCTTGGGGACCAATTAATGCTTATTATGGGCAGATATTTAAGAAATCATAGAGTATGCTGTTTTTTCCCCGTAAAGTAATCATTTTAATTTTGGATTCCTGAGTTTTAACATTTTGGACAGTAGATTTCTTTGCTGTTTAAAATATGTGAAAAGAAGAATTGCTGTTATGATGAAATCTATGACAGCCTCAGTTAAAATTATTACACAAACCTTTTTCTATAAATTAATCAAAATGAGCTTTTTAGGACAGTACAGCATGTTTATTGTATATAAACAAAATATTTTTATGCCAATGATAACAAAATTAAAATTAATCATACAGAAAATCTAAAAAGGATCCTAAACATTATGCCCCTAGAATAAAACTCAGTGCAAAGTCATGGCTATTTTTACTTAAGAAAACATCTCAGACTTAAGTCAGAGCCAGCAACCACTGAGTGACCCCTCCCTGACCCTCAACTTTGCAACATTCACAACCTGCAGATGGCCCATCAAGCTATTATCCAATCAGAGTCATGCATGTGGATTCTGCAATGTGCAAGAGGAATTCATGCTGCAAATTAGGAACAACAGTTGTTAGGCTCTGCTAATGTTTACAAAAATTATTTGTTTCT
This sequence comes from Fundulus heteroclitus, assembly GCF_011125445.2. Classification (NCBI taxonomy): domain Eukaryota; kingdom Metazoa; phylum Chordata; class Actinopteri; order Cyprinodontiformes; family Fundulidae; genus Fundulus; species Fundulus heteroclitus. The sequence goes on along the minus strand of NW_023397110.1, from coordinate 231,883 downwards.
AAAATAAACATTATTCAATGTACAATGGATTCTTTTGTTAAAATTATTAAATTATCAGGGGGTAATAAATCAGTGCCACACAACCTGAAGGTTTAATTTTATGTACAGCATAGGTTTTTTCTTCAGTGCATTAATCAGTAAAACGTAAAAAAATATGTTTATTTTCAAATCTTAAGTACATTTACTTCTCAATTACTTAAAATGACAAAAAAGTTGGTTGGACTCCTCGGTTCTCACTCTAATGGTAAAAAACTTTTTGGTAAATTAATTCTCCATGCATGCTCCTATTATTCACTTGCTGCTCCCTACTTGGCCCCAGAAAAAGATAGTTTTTAAGCTTTTGATGAACGAGAGTCCTTGCTTACAGCCTATGCCTAATAGAAGGCCTCAATTGTCATGTTAGGGTTAAGTTCTGGCACTTGCCAACAAGTTATGGAGGAAAGGGAGGTCTTGTTTTAATTGTCTAATCAGGCTTTTCACAACTATAACATGCACATCCAGATCAGAGCTTCCTAGCCATAGCAGCCAGGTCAAACACACTCCCATTTCTGGTGTATCAGTGGAGCACAGGAACCTTCCCACAGCCACTTCAGGTTAGCTACATGACAGTCCTTAGCCGCTAATGGGGTTGTGTTCTGCAATACCAGGAGATGCTACACTGTGAGATTAATCAAAATCCTCAACTAAAAAGTACATCAATAAGGGGAAAAACTTCAAAGGTCACAAAAGGTCAGCAAAGCCTCACCAAATCTGGACCAAAACTAAACGTTTGACCAAAAAATTATTTAATGCCACTTTCCATAGGTTGGTGACGCTATGGGTTGGCCTTTTTTGGCCTCCAACCCAGTCCTAGCAGGTTCAGAGGCTAGATGGCAAATGTCTCTCTCGGACATTGAGAGAACCCCTTTTCAACCTTCTGTGCATGCTCCAATTGTTCGCTTGCTGCCCTCCACTCGGCCCCAGAAAAAGATAGCTTTTAAGCTTTTGATGAAAGAGAGTATTTGCTTCCAACCTATGCCTAACAGAAAGCCTGAAAGGCCTCAGTCGTCATGTTAGGGTTGAGTTCTTGCACTTGCCAACAGGTTATGGAGAAAGGGGAGGTCTCGTTTTAATCGTCTAATCAGGCTTTTGACAACTGTAACACGCACATCCAGATCGGATCCTCCTAGCCCCAGCAGCAGGGTCCAACACACTCCCATTCCTGGTGTGGCTGTTGAGCACAGCGATGGACCATTGTGCGAGCTGTAGGATATAGTTACAAGATCATGCATCTAACAGTCTCTTGGTCAGCTCTTCCCCTTTTGCAAAATGTGTTTCACAAAATGGCGGATCTTCCCTAATTACCCTATTCAAAGTTCCTGCTGGTACCAGTTTATGCCCCATTTTAAACGGCCTTGTGAACCAATTAAAGCGTATTATGGGAGGATATTTAAGGACTCATAGAGGATGGCACATAACAAATGATGGCCTCCGACGTCCATAACCCCCCCCCCCCCCCCCCACACACACACACACACACAGCACAATTGCTATTTGGGATCTCCGTGGAGCCCTAAGGTCTAATGTTCTGGTGCCATTTATATTTTGCAGAATGAAGTGACAAAGTCATGCATGGGTTTCTGTTCTTCATATCATTTAGGCCTTTTTAACGGTACCAAGCATGTCCAGATCAGACTCTGCAGTGTGAAGCAATGGGTTCAAACACACTCATTCTGAGAGGCCTTAAGTTCCTTTTTGACTACATTCAAATGTATTAAAGGGCCCTGTTATGGTCTAATTGAAATTACCTTGGTGATAAATTATGTCTGCTTGTGGGATATAGAAGTGGCTAATTAGGAAATGGTTGGTGTTGTTTTGATGGTCTGATTAGCCTTGTTTCAACAGTGCCAAGAAAACCTCAAAAGAACTAACACACTCCATTTTGGACATGATCCTCAATAGTATTACTTTAGTGAGCATTTAAACAGCAGTCCCTCAGCCCTGGAGCAGTTACAGACCCCAAATTCGCAGGGCATGTTTCTCATGCAGCCTGGAACGTGCTTGGAAATCTAGGTGGCTCTATATTAAGTACAATTTTCTCAGGTGTCTCTTCAGTAGCAAAGTGTCTTTTAGTTCTCCTACAAACCTACCTGTATCATTTAGGGTTGACAAAATTGGTTGAGTTTGTCGTAGAGGGCTGATTTTCACAAATGCTGTTCAGAGCATTAGCCTGAGTGGATTCTGAGAGTTTGGTATCACTGGACCATTTTGTCTGGGCGTGGCAGGGGCAAGAATGGGCAAAAAATTGACCTTTGACACCTCATGACACAGAGACATATTGTCCAATGTTGCCCGCATTTGTTGTGCAGCTTCCCCCTTAAAGCTTCTACAAAGTAGGCAGAGCCAAACTTTCTATGACCTTCCTACAGCTACTTAGGGTTAGCAACATGAAAGTCCTTAATGGCTAATGCGGTTGTATTCTGCATTACTAGGAGACACTACACTGTGAGAATAATCAAAATCCTCCACTGAGAAGTGCCTCGAAAAGGGGAAAAACCTGAAAGGTCACAAAGGGTCAGCAGTCAGACTGGCCTCCTTCAGTAACAAAAGCCTCACCAAACCTTAGACAAAACTGAACTTTTGACCAAAAAGGGATCTAATGCCATTTGCTACAGGTTGGTGGCACTATGGGAACGGGTGGGTAATTTCTGGGCCTCCAACCGGGCCCTAACAGGTTCGGAGGACAAACGGCAAATTTATCCCTCTTTGACACTGAGGGAACCCCTATTCAGCCTTCTGTGCATGCTCCGATTGTACACTTGCTGCCCCCACTCAGCCCCAGAAAAGGATAACTTTTAAACTTTTGATAAAAGAGAGTATTTGCTTCCAGCCTATGCCTAATAGAAAGCCTCAAAGGCCTCAGTCATCATGTTAGGGTTGAGTTCTGGCACTTGCCAACAGGTTATGGAGAAAAGGGAGGTCTCGTTTAAATTGGCTTTTAAAAACTGTAACACACACATCCAGATCGGATCTTCCTAGCCATAGCAGCCGGGTCAAACACACTCCCATTTCTGGTGCATCAGTGGAGCACAGGAATCTTCCTACAGCTACTTAGGTTTAGAAACATGACAGTCCTTAGCCGCTAACGGGGTTGTGTTCCGCATTACCAGGAGGTGCTACACTGTGAGAGTAATCAAAATCCTCCACTGAAAAGTGCATCAAAAAAGGGAAAAACCTTAAAGGTCACAAAAGGTCAGCAGTCAGATTGGCCTCCTTCAGTCACAAAGCCTCACCAAATCTGGGCCAAAATTGAACTTTTGACCAAAAAATAATCTTATGCCACTTTCCATAGGTTGGTGACACTATGGGTGGATCATTTCTGGGCCTCCAACCTGTTCCTAGCAGGTTCAGAGACTAGATGACAAATGTCTCTCTCGGACACTGAGGGAACCTCTATTCAACTTTCTGTGCATGCTCCAATTGTTTGCATGCTGCCCTCTACTCAGCCCCAGAAAAAGATTGCTTTTAAGCTTTTGATGAAAGAGAGTATTTGCTTCCAGCCTATGCCTAATAGAAAGCCTCAAAGGCCACAATCATCATTTTAGGGTTGAGTTCTGGCACTTGAAAATGGGTTATGAAAAAGGGGGAGGACTTGTTTTAATCATCTAATCAGGCTCTTCACAACAATACCACACACATCCAGATCCAATCTTCCTAGCCTTAACAACAGTGTCAAACACAATCCCATTTCTGGTATGTCAGTGCAGAACAGTGATGGACCATACTGCAGGCTGTAGGATATAGTTAAAATGTCATGCATGAGCCAGTCTCTTTATCAACTCTTCCCCTACAAATGGTACCATGCATTCCTGCCAAAACCTCTCCCACCTGCAGCAGGAAGGCAAAACAAGTGTTTCACAAAATGGCAGATTTTCCCTCATGACTCCATTCAAAGATCTTGCCTGTATCACTTTAGGCCCTATATAAAATTACCTTGGGGACCAATTAATGCTTATTATGGGCAGATATTTAAGAAATCATAGAAATCATAGTGTATCTTGTTTTCTTCCTGTAAAGTAATTTTAATTTTGGATTTCTGAGTTTTAACATTTTGAACAGTAGATTTCTTTGCTGTTTAAAATATGTGTAAAGAGGAATTGCTGTTATGATTAAATATATGACAGCCTCGGTTAAAATTATGACACAAACCTTTTTCTATAAATTAATTAAATTGAGCTTTTTAGGGCAGTACAGCATGTTTATTGTATATAAACAAAAATATTTTTATACCAATGACAACTAAATTAAAAATAATCATACAGAAAAACTAAAAAAGAATCCTAAACATATGCCCCTAGAATAAAAGTGAGTGCAAAGTCATGCCTGTTTTTACAGAAAATATCTCAGGCTTAAGTCTGAGCCAGCAACCACTGAGTGACCCCTCCCTGACCCTCAACTTTGCAACATTCACAACCTGCAGATGGCCCATCAAGCTATTATCCAATCAGAGTCATGCATGTGCATTCTGCAATGTGCAAGAGGAATTCATGCTGCAGATTAGGAACAACAGTTGTTAGGCTCTGCTAATGTCCACAAAAAATGCTTTGTTTCTAAAATAAACATTATTCAAAGTACAATGGATTATTTTGTTAAAACTTTTAATTTATCAAGGGGTAATAAATCAGAGCCACACAACCTCAAGCTTTCATTTTTAGTACAGCATTGGATTATTCTTCAGTGCATTAATCAGTAAAACGTAAAAAACATGTTTGTTTTCAAATCTTAAGTACATTTACTTCTTAATTACTTAAAATGTCAAAAAAGTTGGTTGAACTCCTCGGTCCTCACACTGATGGTAAAAAACTTTTTTGGTAATTTAATTCTTTTGCAAAATCTGAAGTGGTGTATTGTGTGTCTGTGACACCTGGTGACAGAAAATAAAAACGTTATCTTTCTAAGTAGCTCAGAACTACTGGTCCTCACTTTGTGAGTGCTTTTACTCGGTCCTCACTCCGTAGGTCTTACACGAATGTGTGTGTGTGTGTGTGTGTGTGTGTGTGTGTGTGTGTGTGTAAGGAGTAAAACAATACATCAAGAAACTCTTCTCTGTAAACATTAAGACAATACATCAGCTGACTCATCTGTGTAAACCGTAAAACAGTACATCAGCCAACTCTTACACCAGGTTACCATCAGAACAAGTATACCTTGCCAATAAAACATTCCTGTATTAAAAGAGCATTTTGTTGGACAGTAGTCAGCAAGTTAGGTATGCAGATCATTTTTTAGTCTCTGTACCTTGTTTGAAAGGTTTCCACGATCCAGCTCCAGCAGTACCTTTTGGAAAAACTCAAAACTGTATTTGAGATTCTTGGGGTATCTCAGATCCAAGGCATATGTTAGTCCCAACAAATAGCAGCAGGCTCTGCTAAGATCTCCAAGACTGCTGAGAACAGTGATGTCCTTAATCACAATCCCTACATCTGTAGGTTCATTGACTGACACATCTTCATTTCGCAGCAGGTAAATCTTCATAACTTCGTCAGCCAACTCCTGTTGAACATCGATTGGTGCATTTGCAGCATTCTGCAGACAGTGTAAAGATTAGTGGTTAGAGCTCACTTTCTTTGTAATAACTTAATAAAAACAATGCACAAAGGAGTTTAAAATATTTGGTTGTTTATAATGTACGTAAAAATAATTGTGTGTGTGTGTGTGTGTGTGTGTGTGTGCGCGCACACACACACACACAAGTGGTGGTGTGTCTGAATTGATATGTCTGAAACGTATGCATGAAAGAGGATTTTGGCTTGGATTTGAAAATATTAAAAGATTAATATAAAAAGCACATTATAAATTGACTTAAAGAGCAAACATATGAATCAATATAAAGAGGATTGATAGAATAGATTTTTTCTAGAATGTGTACGAATACATAACGATAGCTTTGCCCCCCCCCCCCCCCCCCCTTGAAACGAGGCTCCATTATACTTTTTGGACATTGTGAAGACCAGGGAACAGGCAGACAATGTTGTTTGGCAGTTTGGCTAGTTTGAGCCTTTTTAGTGGTATGAACTAGTGATTTCTTTTTCTTATAATATGCCCCCTAATACTACGTTATAAGATAAACAGTGTAGAGATAAACTCTTTACATTTGATTATCATGAAAATAAATATCAGAAAACTGTCATCTCTGTACCAATGTGTTATTACACCCCAGGTTAACTTTGCGCCTGAGTTCTCCTTTAAAGGGGAAGTCCGGTCAACAAGGAAAAATCAGGGTATCATTAGCTATAACTAAAACTAATATGTTTGTGGTTATTTAATGAACTTATCTTTAATCAATAAGAAAATAAAAACATAAATTGTCGTCTGAATCACTGTGTATGGGGACTGACCTTACTGCCCATATTTGGGCAGAAAGGGGCGTTTGACATCACATCCTGTGGCGTGGAAAAGCGGAAGCGGCGACAGCATTTCTCTCCGCTTTCCATGCAAAGTCAATAGGAGCCGTTCTACACAGCTGCGATCATCAATAATTTTTTCGGATTTCCAGAGGACTTCACCGCTGACATTCCCAAGAGCTATTGCTGAAGCAACAATGCCCACGTGCATGGCCATTGGATGTTCCAACACAACTGGTAAAAGAAGAAAAAACATTGCTTATTTCAACTTCCCAAATCATGAGCCACCGGGCTCGGTGCTGGATTGCCAACTTGAACAGAACGGATTTGCCATCTAACTTCTGGCCAGAGAGAAAACACGTCATATGCAGCAACCATTTTGAAGAAGAATGTTTTGAACATGACATGAGAGCGAGGATTTTCGGTAAGTTATTTTTTATTTTAGAATTTTTTATTTAGAATTTGCGGGGATGGTCACCGAGCAGAGGGGCGGAGGGATACCACATGTGATGTGGTATCCCTCCGCCCCAGCATGTGCTGGAACGCTCTTATATTTTAATATTTATACAATAATGACCACCTGCCCTATTTACTAGAGGGCAAATATATAACTTAAGTCACTTCAGTTCGATCTCTCCTCCGCTGTGTGTGTGGTTGTGTGCGCTCCGCTGCAGCGCCGGCAAAGCCGTGCTGTGGCGGAGTGCGCGCGCACACACACACACACACACACACACACACACACACACACACACACACACACACACACACACACACACACACACACACACACACACACACACACGCGCGTATACATATATACTGTAGGACCCGACTGAGTTTGCACTGGAAATAGGTACGCTGGATTCCGTCAAAAGTCCGGTTTCTGTCAAGAAACTCTTCTAAAAAAATCCATATCGCTATCAGATGATGATAGCTCCACGGAACTCTCATTACTGTCACTAAGTACTTCATCACTCTCTGCTTCGTACAGAGCACCAGTTGTCGCCATCTTGGAAAATAGTGCGCCATGACAAACAGAGCGTTGAAACTTGCTCAACTGCGGGTCCGCCGAGTGACGTCAAAAAATGGGAGGTGACAGTACTATTCTTGACTAAGATGGATTCCTCCACATAAACACGATTAAATGAGAATTATTCATAATTAAAAAAACGTATAATTTTTTGCACAGTATGTAGTAGTTTTATATTTAAAGTACTTTCAGCAGTTTGAATTCTGATTTTTACCGGACTTCTCCTTTAAAGACAATACATCAGTTGACTCGCGTGTGTGTGTGTGTGTGTGTATGTGTGTGTAAGGAGTAAAACAACACATCAAGAAACTCTTCTCTGTAAACATTAAGACAATACATCAGCTGACTCATCTGTGTAAACCGTAAAACAGTACATCAGCCAACTGTTACACCAGGTTACCATCAGAACAAGTATACCTTGCCAATAAAACATTTCTGTATTAAATGAGCATTTTGTTGGACAGTAGTCAGCAAGTTAGGTATGCAGATCATTTTTTAGTCTCTGTACCTTGTTTGAAAGGTTTCCAGGATCCAGCTCCAGCAGTACCTTTTGGAAAAACTCAAAACTGTATTTGAGATTCTTGGGGTATCTCAGATCCAAGGCATATGTTAGTCCCAACAAATAGCAGCAGGCTCTGCTAAGATCTCCAAGACTGCTGAGAACAGTGATGTCCTTAATCTCAATCCCTACATCTGTAGGTTCATTGACTGACACATCTTCATTTCGCAGCAGGTAAATCTTCATAACTTCGTCAGCCAACTCCTGTTGAACATCGATTGGTGCATTTGCAGCATTCTGCAGACAGTGTAAAGATTAGTGGTTAGAGCTCACTTTCTTTGTAATAACTTAATAAAAACAATGCACAAAGGAGTTTAAAATATTTGGTTGTTTATAATGTACGTAAAAATAATTGTGTGTGTGTGTGTGTGTGTGTGTGGGTGCGCACACACACACACACACACAAGTGGTGGTGTGTCTGAATTGATATGTCTGAAACGTATGCATGAAAGAGGATTTTGGCTTGGATTTGAAAATATTAAAAGATTAATATAAAAAGCACATTATAAATTGACTTAAAGAGCAAACATATGAATCAATATAAAGAGGATTGATAGAATTAGATTTTTCTAGAATGTGTACGAATACATAACCGATAGCTTTGCCCCCCCCCCCCCCCCCCCCCCCCCTTGAAACGAGGCTCCAATGTACAAAATGTACATTGTGAAGACCAGGAACAGCCAAGAGGCACTGCGGTTTTGGACATTATTTGACCAGTTTAGCCATCACATTTTGAGCCCTTTCACACTTGCTGAAATCCTCATCATAACCCTATTTTGCTGCTTCTAACACATTAACTTTTAGGACAAAGTGTCAACTTGCTGCCAAATATATTAGGCAGCAGCACACTTGCAGGTACTAAAAAGGAAGAGCTTAATGATGTTTACCTGTCAACAGTCATAATGTTATGCCTGATATGTGTGTTTTTTTGTGAAAACATCTACAACTGATTTGCTTCCACAATATATGTTGTACTCCAATGGTTGAAAAATGTCTGATATGTGAAAACAGCTTGCCCATCAACTTATTAGAAACTGCTTCATGAATTTGGTAAGTCTTTTGAGTAGCTGATGGAAAATTGAGCATTTGCAGCTGTTTATAAACCATCAGATAACCCAAAATCATACTTAAACTTAAAAGTTAAAGCCTCATTCACCGTCAGATGCAGTTGCAGTTTCTGTAACACCAACGAAAAGCAGATCTTAATATCTTGTTGCGACAAAACATGTTGAATGAAATATGAAATCATGAAAAAATGAAATATAATATGCCTTTTTTGGCTTCTATGGTATATTTCTCGCTAACACATATTACCATTTAAATTCCAAGTTAATCACAAAACATGTACCTTTCAATATGTCTCAGTTCATAAGATGCAACAAGCTTTTGTCTAAGAGTAGCCTTCAGGCTATGAGTGTTGGCAATGAATCAAAGATCAAAAAAGAGAAAGTAAAGAAACTGATACCATCTGCATATATTACCCAGTGAATAAATAAGGTTAATGTAAAATTTTATGAAACTTCTTTAAGCAGCATCTAAGACATAACTAAGTATTAACCAAAAGTCAAACTAAAGTTGCGGCCTTTGAAACAGACTTGAATGGATATACGGACTTGGATCCCTTGCCAGGGTGTTGCTTCAAAATATATGATTAATATTAATTTAATTTTTCAAAAAAGTTTGCACATTCTGGTAAAGCTATTACTATACAGCAAATATTTTCACTTATCAATCAGTTATTTGCTGCTAAATCAGGATTTGCAATATTGTACATTGCAGCCCCACAACCAGAAAATGGTCTTCATTATATACAGGCCACTCAGCAAAATGATAGGCTACAAACTGCTCATGCCTATGGCTTTCATTCTATATCATACTTTGCTGTCTCAGTGTTACGCTGTACTGATTTGTTTCCAAATGTTGCCCAGTCCATTATTTTCCCTAGGCTAAGCAGTTGCATCACAATTCATATGCACCTCAGGATCTTCTACATGTCAGCAGTCGGTTCAGCTGTGGTTTTGAACGTACAACAGTCTGAGATTGCATCACTGCTCTGGAGGTCTAACATTCAGTTGTCATTCATTTTAGAATTATATTGAATCTGTTGCTTTTCCATGCTGTAATGTTCAGTCCCAAACATAAGTAGCCTATGCAAGTTCTCTGAATAGATCATAGAGTTAAACTTATCAGAGGCAAACTAGAGTTCAACTTTGAGGAAAATTAAATAGTAATGTTTCTTGTGGTTGCTTTGATCAACAACATTCCCAACAATAGGCAAGTGATCCCAAAACTTTTATATCTGTGATATACATAAAAACTGCCATTGTTTGTTAATAATATTGTAAGCACCTCCCGGGTCTGGGGACTTCATAACCCCTTTTGGGGTGCTGGTACCTGGACCTGGGAGTGTAGGATGTGTGTGGGGAGTGTGGATGTGTGTACTGCATTCCGTTTTTTTGTGGGTAAGAGTGCATGGAAGTGGGGGCACTAGGGTGGGAACGTGTGAATGTTACTGTGTACCTTGTTTTCTGTTTGTCTTTTTGTCAGGCTGGGCTTGGACTTCCTCATCTCCAGTGACATCTCAGGCCTCCACTGAATGTGGACCCCCCCCCCCCCGTCTTGCTCTCCTCCGTTGGCTGGTGCCTGATATGCTGGTGCATTGGTGCGTGCTGGCTCTGTCGGGGGCGGGGTGCCCCTCGTTCTTGGGTCTCTGGGCCCACGGCTGGATCCGCTCCCCAGTAGCTGGCTGCCGGCGAAGCCCATGGGCTTGTCGCCGCAATTCCCAGGGGCTTTGGCACTGTGGCTTTTTTTTTTGGGGGGGGATGGGGTTCCTGGGGCTCCTCTCTGCTCTTCCCTAGGGTGGGGAGGCAACTATCTCTGTGTTGATCGCTCTTGGTCACCGTGGTTCTGGGGGTCATATTGAGCATCTAGGGTTCTTGTTTCCCTGGTGTCTGGGAATTAATTCAGCTTTTGCTGAATTAACTAAATGTAACATATGGCGCATTTAGGAAATTCATGTTACAATAAGTACATAACTGTTAAACAGTTTTAAATTCTGAAGCTCATAACCCTACATCTGGACATGAGTTAACCTTTTTTTTTTTTTTTTTTTTTGCAATAGTAGCCTTTATTTGACAGCTAAATGACAGGAAATAAGCCTGAGAGACAAGTGCCTTTGGTGATCCACATCTCATGAATAGCAGAGTGTTTGATGCTCAGGAGGGAGACCTGTTGTCTTGCAATCAGAAAGTTGTTGGTTTGATTCTGGCTTCCCTCCGCCATATACTGTGTCCTTTGGGCAAGAGTACTAATCAGTGTATGTATATGTCTGTATATTTGGGAGGGCAAATGGCTAGGTTTAACTCTATACAAGTTTATTCAGTTTAATGGGTTAACGTTCAGAATTGTATTATATTATGTCAAGGCCTTGTTTTGTTTTGCTTTTTTTTTTGTATTTTGCATTTTCACTGAGTTCTTGTGTTCTTCTTTTGTGGTTTAAGTTTCCATCCATCATAGCTGTTTAGAATTAATGAAGCAAGTCATGTTTTCCATCCAGTAGACGCCCAGCTTAGTATTTATTAGCGCACCAATCAGAATGTTCCGGACGATTTTGTAAAGCTAGTACCAAATTCCTCCTTGAGAATGACAATTAACAGCATTTAAAACACCCCAAAAGAGGTCATTATTTATATTGCCTGTGCAAATTCTCAGTTATCCGGGTCATGGCAACACCAGAGAGGCAGTGGGGCCTTTGCTCAGTTTTTCTGAAAATGTCTTTGTCAAGCCCGGTGGCTCGCACTTGAGCTAATTTATTTTAGGAGCGAAGGAAATCCCATAAAAGGCAGTTAAAAGACTAGTTGCTGTAAAATAGCTTTTCATTGTTTTTGTTTTAATCAATAATCATGGATTTGACATTTTTAAACTGTTCAGCATACACTATGTTTTGGTTAGCATGACACATTGGGGGCTGAGGTTTGGTACAGTCACTGACTGATTGTTTGGACACCTGTCAGGGCTGGTTGGGTTAAAAATAAATTGTTTTTTTCCAGCTTCCTGTCAGATTCCACGTTTATCATTCCATGTCCCTCCCTGTTTCACCATCACTGTTGGTTGTTGTTATGTAGGTTGTTGTTCTGTTTTGAGCAACAGGGGTGAATAAATAATACTGGGCAATATACACATTCACATTAGATGGCAGCTCAACAATGCCACCCTAGGAATTTTGCCCAGGGAATATAACCCCTTCTTAAGGCACCCATGTTTGTATACTAAAGAAACTGAGACATGGTTCCAAATTTAAAGCACTAGGTTTAGTAAATTTTTGTATGAAAATACCTTAAAGAATTGAGTACAAAAAATTACCTAATAAGAAGCTGAGGTTACTGGTTGGGGAAGCATCCACCAAACAAAGCAAAATAAAACCTGTGAGCCACCCAGACTGAGGAAAGACAACACACAAAAAGAGGAGGACACTGCCACAGAACCACCAGCGCCACCATCAGTCCTCCGCAACCAAATCAACTGTAGCGAAATAAAATAAAAAATGAACATTGACATACAATAACCCACACAAATATCTGGATTTGAAAACAAAACAGACAACTGCATCCAACAAATCACAAAACAAGAAATTATTTGAACTACAGAAATCGGAACAGGGGATGCAGCCCATAACAAAAAATAACAAAAAATAAAATTACACGGTCAACTAGCCCAGATCCACAGTGGGGCCAGTTGTCCACGTCACCATCACACGGGACCAAAATGCTCATGGAAGAAGCATAGGAGTGTGGAAACAGCCGCTGTTGTTGGCAGTCAGCAATCAAAATCAGCTGGATAAATGTTGAGTGGCACCTACAAAAGTCAATCAGCCGGTCACAATTTCTTATTTACTAATATTGCAAGCCTAAGCTGACGATGAAACCTCTACAACTGAACTACATACCTTCTGGTCAATACAGCTTTAGACATGCAGCTAGTGTTCACCTATGATCACACTAACCGGAAATTACTTTTATAGAAATCCACATTTGTATACTGCTTATTTAAGCATTAAACCAGCTCTTGTACCTGCCTCTGGCCTGCCTGATAAGGTTCCTACAGCACTCCACTTCCACTGACATTTTCATTGATAGATTTTTATTCTTGGTTTCAAAACATTAACAGTACTCTGGCCATTACCCAGAAAACTTTGCCCTTTCGTTTCTAGAAAAGAAAGGGGGCAGAACAGACTGGTCTAAGACACCTCAAGGACACGTGTCTTTATAACAGACCACTGGCAGAGTGGAAACAGGAAGAAATTACTGGAGAGGACAATGTATTCTGAAGGTGAGGAGCACAGTTCAAAAAGGGTTTCAAATAAACTTTATGGTGATAGATAAGCCTGATCTTTCTACTTTTTTTTTTGCCTGCCTTGGAAATGCTCGGAACAGATATTGCAACCTTAATGTCCCAAGACACAATTCTGTTCCAGCACAAATGATTTGAAAAAAAAGTGTAGGAAAAACTGGTGATCTCTCCCCTGTGAATCTTGAGAAAAGCAGTAACTTTGAATCACTCAGAATACCATATGTGCACAATATTTCCATGGAAGAAGTATTATCGATCCACCCAACTTTCAGTTGGGATTTGTAATGGTTTTCTGATTGTTCCATAGCTCTGGTTGTATTTCACAGTTTAGTTGTGCATGTTGCTGTACTCTTTTAGTCGAACATTTCAGGCATTGAGACGATTTTCCCCATCTGTCTTACATCAGCACAAATAATGAGAGGCTGAAATTTGACTGAGTTTGCTTTAAACCGATTAGAGCTAGGCTCAACTGATCACTTTGTTATCCAAACTTTAAAAAGCCTACTAAATTTGATTGTCTCCTCTTAGTCTGGGAAATCATTAAACAGATTTTTTTTTTAGCAAAAAAACCCTACTTTTTGGAAAAGTAGTTTATACTTTTAGCTGTTGACTTCATAAGGACACTCATGATTCTTAGTACGAAAACACATGTAAACCTAAAGTTTAGGGTATAGTTATTATGATAGAGTTCCATTTGCCAAATGCATCCTTGTCTCGTTGCTCTGGTGATGAGGAAACGAGAAAAAAAATATTTAAAAAGCTGTAAAAATCACAAGAAAGGGGAATAGGAGAAAAGCAGAGAAAAATGCAAGAGAGAAATTTAAAGGTTCTACTTGGTGTGAAAGTAAGACATTGATTGAGCTGAAGGGTGAGAAGTGGAAATGTGAAGACTAGAGAAAAGCAACAGGTGGGGAATGAGGAGGGCCACTGTATGAGTAGTGCTAAACAGTGCTAGGTACCATGAAAGAAAGTCATGTTTTATCTGACAGGTGACACATTACAGAAAGAAGGCCATGCTAAGAAGAGACGCCAGATGAGAAAATGTTCCTTGGAGGTGAGTGTGATCTCTACAAAGGTACAAGATGGGATTACAGAATCAGAAGGGCAAAAATCTGTTAAAATTAGGTGTAAAATAGGTATCTTACCAAAAAGTAGTTTTACATGCTATGAGCCTGAATTGGCTATTTTCTCTTATACTTATAACTAGATTTGTTGCACAATTCTTTCCAAAATTTTTTATTCAGCTGTATTGTATTTCTTAACAGTGTTGTGGTGGTAGGTGCTGTTGCTTAGAAGCACTAAGGTCTCCTGGTCAGATCTCAACATGTTTGTCTTGATTGTCTTATTTACGTTAATTATTTCACCGTAAATCACAAAGAAGACCCCAAAAGTTCTTCCAAAAAACACTTGAAAGCAGTTGCATATTTAAGATATCAAAAAGGCCACAGCCCTCCTTCACAAAATGGTTACCTTAAAGTTGTGGAAGGGTTTGGATTCTGGGGCCTATGTTGTCTTGGGGTTTGGGCCCTGCTAGGATCACCTATTGCAAATTGGCCTGACTTGTGGGATCATAAAAAATGCAGTTTAAAGACTTTGATTGATGGCAAACCAAACTAAATGTTGAACCACTCTCAGATTAGGGAGACCAGGGTACCCTCCTGCAGCAACCCCTGGAAGAATGGCGGGGGGGGGGGGGGGGGGGTGTTATTGTTAATTATTTAATTTGTTAATTAAATGCCTTACTCACCCACTTTAAAACTCTCTCAATATTTTGTGTATTTCTGAAGAATATCATTTTGAAACCAAACAGTATTACACTTGTTTTATGGGGGAAAAAAATATATAATAGAAGAATGGAAGTGGGCAAATACTAGCCTAAGGTCACCGATGGGGACTGTGTAATGGGAGGAAAGCTGAGGTATGCACGTGTCAACATAATAGATTGCTGATAAAAGTACGTTACAAGAATAACTGCAGTCAGGATACTAGAATGAGGATTAAGAAGATGTAAAGAGAGGGGGAAGGGGCTTGACTTAAAGACTTATCAAAACAGAACTAAACTGTGCCACACTAAAGTCAAATTATTTGACACGCAAGTCTACTTTTGAAGATTTGAAGCCTTAATGTGGTTAAACAAAGTGTCAAAATATGGCTCTAGATGAAATATTTTTGACAGATTTATGTATTTTTGTCTTTTTAATTATGGAATAACAGACTAAGTTGGGAAACCATAAAAAAACTGCTTGATTTGGAGTTTCCCCGACATTTTCAATATGTATGCTAATGTAGATTTATCAGTTAAAATCAAATGAGCAATTAGTATTAACCTCAGCTAACATGGTTCCTGACCTGAACAGAACTATTGTTGAAATTCCCCCAGATGATCAAATCTCCAAGCAACCCATCCAATATTACTCAACAACATCTACTATGGTGGAGAAATATTTCCTATATGGCAGTTTATTGGGAAATGTTTTTGACCTCTAAATGCAGAAGGCCATTTTGCTCCCGTTGTGCCTCCACGTGGTATATCACGGACCGGGGTCATAGGTTGTCGTTAAACTCTGAGGCAGGGAGAGGGAACGAGGCCGTGATTGATGTGGGAATGCTTAGGGGTCAAGCAATACCCGCTCCATCATGAGGTTAGACTTAAAGTGTGATGCAATAAAATGTACAAACACAAGTGCTGCCTTCAGTTGTGTATTTAATTTTCTCCTAGGTGAGCACATCTGTGTTAACAGAGGCCTAACCCACCTGTCAAGCCATGCACCTTCCTCTTCAGACTGTCCATCAATCTTCCCTTCTCTTGTTGACGCTAATCAGCTCTGACACGTCAGAGTCTCTCCTCTCTTTGCTGTCATTCTTCTCTCCCAGCCTCCTCATTCTTTCATCTTATTTAACCTAGGCTCAAATGTTCACTGTTGATATGCCTTTCTTCCTTCTTTCCCTCCTCTCTTGTTGCTTCCCAGAAGTCACACAGTGTTATCAGGTTACATTGAAGAGATTCTTGTATTTTATTTCACTGTTTCTCAGAAGGGGAGAGCAGCTTTTGCAATCACCCCATTATAACCAAATTATTTTCTGGCTTGGTCTTAGATTCTGGAATGGCTTAACATGAGCAATGTGACAATTGTCCTTGATATGTGTGTGTGTGTGTTGTGGCTCTTTAAGCACTGGCTCTGTCTCAGTGGACACTTTGTGAATCCCCCCCCAAACATTCAGTTGGCCATTGCTTTGTTCAAGGCTGTGATTCCCCCTGTTGCTTTTGCACATTTTTATATCATATTTTGTCCTTCAACTCAACTTTCCATTAACATGCTTTGATACAGCGTTCTGTGCAATGCCATGCTCTTTAGGAATTATACTTTTATATCTTATATTGATATTTATATATGTTTATTCTCCTTGTGGAGGGTCTCAGTAGCTGGATGTCTGTCAATCCACTAGTCTTCCTGTCAGTAGTTTTCACTGTGATTATGTATTTCTTTTGAATTATTTTTATTTGAGTTATTGTCAGGATCCCCAGGGGTTTGAATTTGTTTTGTTGCTCCCTGGGTGTCCTGCAGCCTTTTTATGTTTTGCTCTTTTATTTTTAAGTGTTTACATATTCAGTTTATGTTAGTTTTCTGTTCTTTATTATTTTAGTAGTCGTGTTTCCCTGTTAAATTCAGTTCCCCTCCTACCCCTGCCAGTTATTTGCCCTCCCTCTCCTTCTGCCTAATTGCCTTAATCCTCTCATCTGTGTAATTTGCTCCACCTGCTGTTCCTGCATTTTTGTCCACCTAAACAATACCTGATAGTTATTTAATATTTTAATAATCTGATATTTACGCTTTAATCAACCATCAAAATTAACAAAAATAAACACTGGAAAAATATCATCCTGTTTGTAATGGTTTTATATCTATTTCACTTACTGAACTGAAATACTGAAAGAAACCAACTTTTGATGATAATCTGATTTATTGAGCTGCACCTGTATGGTGTATGTGAAATGCAAAACTTTAGAACTATTGCAGCTGTAGATGTTAAACATAATCACATTTCATTCTGCTGTAAATTCTTTTTGCAAAATCTGTATTCACCTGACCACCAGCAGTTACCTTCATATCCACCTTTCTTCTTCTTTCATATTTTGCTTTTAACCTCTTAAATTCCTTTCTTCACCTTTTACTTCTTTTTCTTCTCTTTAAAGTCTGAAGCCTTTTTTTCCAATTGCATTTGATAAGTCCTCATTAGGAATTACTGCCCCACTGCCATTGCTTTAAGGGGTTAATAGCAATATGGACCTTAACCACAAAGGCCTTAATGGAATCAGGAACTGGATCACCAGAGGTGAGGTTTCTCTGAAGAAACCGTGACATCACTTATGGAAGCTCACACAGCAGAAGTGCATGTAAAATTAGGACCCATTTTCAATTGTGGCCCTTCAGTTCTCTAACCCAATAAAACTTGATTAAAAAACTCAATTTATATGTAGCATTTTGAGTATGCAGAGCAAGTAGGAAATTAATGAATTTTAATATTTTCTGATTTATCAGTCGCTTCCTTGCTCTTCCTGCCTCTTCCTGAACAAATGTGCACGGGTTTGGGACACAAGCCTGCATACTCACGCAAACCAAAAATATGACTTCTTATGCACAATTCTTCTTTTCTTTTTTCTTCACTTGTCTGTGTATTAAAAATGATAATTGAAACAATGTCTGCCACAAGATATCTGATTATTAATGAGTATGAACACAGTGAATGGTTGTGAATTCAAAAGTATTTTCTTGTCATCCTCCCACACCCTTCCGTTTGCTGTGAAGGAATTGGGCTATACATGTGCGCGAGTGTCGCTGCTCGTGGTGATGCACTGTACCGCTGAGCTGAAGAGCTCAGACTCGTCGAGGAAAGTCATTAATTTTTATCTGCTCTGACGATTCAGCTGTAACTTCGCAAATAACACGACCCATTCTAACCAGCACACACACACAGCTCACAGAGTCCCCCGGGTGGATATTATTTTCCTTTTTCTGCAGGCACGCACACAAGCAGATGCCTTTCAAAGAATGGGTCACAATTTACAGCACACGCATGGTGACATTTGCTATAGTGTGTCCACTTCTTTAAAATTCAGATTTTCTTACTCTTTTTCATATTGGAGGTCCATCTTTCTATGTCTCTGCACTGGTTTTTCGGTTTTGTGTCTTGATTCTTTCTTACAGGACAACTCACTTAATTTACCCAGCCCTCATAATCTTCAGAGGGATCCATTAATTTTGTTTAGCTGTCTGACGTTATCCACTGTAGCAGACTGGCTATGGCACAATATGTCTGCATATTGTGAATTGCAAACTGAATTAAATCATTACCTATGCATCACTTCATTGCGCGTGGTTGTTAAGGAGCAACCAAGTGTGACCTTCAAAATAAATCCAAAACAATGACAGCACTATGAGATTGACAGATGGCTGCCATCAAGTTATATGCATTTCTTTGTATATTTTTTTTCTTTGCAGTATTAATGCGTTTACTCATGCGTCCTTACCAGGGATTATTTTCCACTCAGTCCATAAATGTCATTTATGATTCACTTATTACCTTAATTTATCAACACTTTATCAAGAAAATAAATTGTTTGTGATTTTGCTACAAAGAAGATTCTGTTTTAAGTAGAGATTGTTAATTTTTCCATGTTGTAAATACAAGAGATATCTATCCATCCACTGTTCTCCACAGATCGAATCGCGGGAGCAACAGGTCCAAGAAGGAACTCCAGACATCCCTCAAGCTCATTCTGGGGGATCCCAAGGGATCCCCAGGCCAGGTGGGATAGTTCCTCCAGTGGGTTCTGGTTCTTCCTGGGGGTTTCCTCCTAGTGGGACCTGCCTGGAAAACCTGAGAAGGGATTCAGCCAAGGGGCATCTTGATCAGATGCTTGGACCACCTCAACTGTCTCTTTTTGTTGCCGAGAAGCAGTAGTTCTTCTTTGAGCTCCCCTGCATAATGGAGCTCCTCACCGTATCTAAGGCTAAGTCAAACCACCCTCTGGATAAATCTCATTTCGGCCGCTCGTATCCATAGTCTTGTTCTTTCTCTCATGATCCCTATCTTGTGACAATAGGTAGGGGTTTGAACATGGTTAAATAAGTAAAATGAGAGCTTTGCTTTTTGGCTCAGCTCTATCTTCACCACAGTGGACCAGAGAAGCGTCCTCATAACTGCAAATGATCCGATTAGCCTTTCCATCTGTCGTTCCATCCTACCTTCACTTGTGAACACTTGAAGGTAGGATGGAACCCAAAAGGCTTAAACTCCTCAGCTGGATGCTGCGACCCCCAACCAAATTCAAAGGAAGCAGTCCACCCTCTCCGGTCAAGAACCATGCTCTCATACTAAGAGGAGCTAATGCTCATTCTGACTACTTCACACTCAGCAGATCGATATAAAAATACCTTTATTCTCCCACAATGGGTAAATTCGGGTTGACCGCTCTAGTACACTAGAGGTTATGGCTTGAAGGAGCAAATATAGCCACATCACCAATAAAAGCAAAGATGAGATGTGATGTTCCAAAAACTTACCTCCAACGTGCATTGCAATCAGGATTGACTTTGTGCTGTGAATGCGATCACTTCTCTTGCCTTGGGCATTCAAGAATATAGTTCTTAAAGAACAGAAAGATACCACACTAACAGCACCCCTCCCACAAAATATTTCTGGGTAGACAGTCATAGTCCTCCAAATCCACAAAACACATGAAAGCTGGAGAGGCATACCCCATTGACCCCCCCTCCCCCGTAATTTTTTTTTCCTGGTAGGGTGGTTTGATATTTTTGGATGGCAGTGAACTGCTGGTTTCTGCTTGGAGGTAGCTCATCTTTCTCACAGCTTGGACATCTCTGGCATTTTATTCACTCATTTTGCAATTTATACACATCTGCTGTTCATATTTTTCTTTTAACTCTAAATTAGACAGGTGTTCTATGTTTTTGTTTTGCACACACATTTGCATCTGGCTACCTATGCAGAAGGTTACTGTTTCATACAGTTTGCATTATGATACACAAAAAATTCCTGTTTAAAAATATTTAAACATGGCCATTCATGTTTAATTAAACAACCATGAAACCTTCAGATGTCATGTTGTGAATTGGCGTTATAGTAATAAATGGAATTGGCAAATAGATGATAAATAAGCCTCACTTTGCAGTAGGAAATAAACAATTATATGAATATTTTGAACAAATGCTTACTTCCTACTCCTGTTCAAGTCCTTCTTTATACAAATGAAGACACTCCATAAATATTTATACATTCTGTAAGATTAACGTGTGATACACCAATCACATTTTTTTCTAGACAATACTGATTTTCAGTTTTTTTGAGGTTTAATTCCAGTTTTGACTAACTCCAATTGCTTTTCTAGGGATTATAATACACAAGGTGGTAGCTGTGAGTCAATTTGAAAATGAAGGAACTACAAGATTATCCACATCTATCGATTAAATCTTGTGAACCTAACCATGTGTTTTTTTTATTAAACTAAAGAAAAATGTATCAAAGTTAATAGCCAGAAATTATTTGTGTAATGCACAGACAGTCAACGGACCCAATATTCAAGCCAGACATGACGGTGCGTTTTAAAAAAAGAAAAGAAGAAGAAGCAAGACACATAAACTTGATACAGGCTTGTACTGTCCACAATGAATGTAAGCAGTGCAGGCAACACACAGCAGGAGGTGATGGGCTGAATAGGCTGGAGGCAAAATCTGTGAAACGGGCAAAGGTCATACATGGAGCAGGCAGGCAACACACAGCAGACAGATCCAGATGGCAAAGCAAGAATCTTGGTCGAGAAACAGTCCTAGGTCGTGTCTAGATTCAGAAAGCCGATGAGATATCCAGCAAGGGTGAGGCGAGACAGGAGAACCCAATAAATGAAAAGAGAGTCAGAAACTGGCAAGACAGACACATACGCTGGCTGGTAACTCACTCTATGGCTCAAAGACTATTTGGAGCTGACTGGCTGTGAAAGTCCCAGGTGAATATATATATATATATATATATATATATATATATATATATATATATATATATATATATATATATGAAGCTAAACAGGACATGTTGAAATATATAAGTTAAATTAGCTCCCATACATTTTCTCACCTCTCTGATTTGAGTAGGAAAGCTTGCTTCTTTTTAGCCTAGAATTTTTTTTAAACTTCAGATGCAGAGAAATCTCAGACTTAGTTTTTTTTCTTCTTTTTTCAGATGTACGTGTTTTACATGTTCAGTGCTGATAAAAATGAGTGATGGGATGATTTCAAAGTCAAAGACAGGCTTGCAGCCCTTTAAAACACTTTTTAGAAGCACTCCCTACCCCCACTCCCCGACTCTCTGATCTGTGTGCAGATGAAAGTCGTAGCCTAATGCCTGCTAAGTGACATTTCTCCATCTCTGATGTGTGTCGCTCATGCAGCCAGACAAGGGAATAAGAAACCCAGAGTTGGCATCAAGGAATTTTCCTCCCCCTCCCCTTCCTTCTTTGTATATTCTGGTCTTCATTTCTCCCTTTATGTCTGTCTCTGCTGTGTTCTATAGCCAGATCTGACAGTTGACTGCATGCCACCCCCCCACCCCCCCTTTTAAAATCAGTCACTTTTCCAAATCTGATTATTTTGGTGGTAAACACCACAAAAGTGTTTTTAGAGTTGTGAAGCATTTGTTTGAAAAGCCTGTTTATCAGCTTTTGGCTCTCTGTAACCTTGAGATAAAATTCTGAATAACTGTGGGTGCAGTTGCTGCGCAATTAATCCCAGTGGTGCAAACATGTACGCACACAGACTGTATGGTGGATCAAGGCGGGTGCTTAGGCACACACTGGCACAGTCTCTGAGGGACATGCTGTTGTGCATCAGACTGTGACCCACCAGTGCAAGATTTTTATTGATATATTGACCATAAAAGATGCAAAAAATAAATTAAATACAACAAAATTTTAATGCTACTCATCATCCGTATCACATATCACAGTGCTGCCTCCTAATCACCACAAGTCAACCAACTCCCACAGGGGGAAATAATTAAACTGTCAACTTTCTGTCACTGCAACAGATCTTCCAACCAGAATACACTGGAATACTAACCAGGACACATTCGATTTTATCCTTAACCCCTAACATGAATTCCATAACCTCTCTTTTGTCTTATCAGTTGGGAGTAGATGGATCTCAGGTGTTTGTCCACAAATATCTATTAACTTCTACTTCTTTTATTCAAGGTAACCTATATTCTTCCAAGTATGCAAGTTATGATCAGTGTCAGTGCAGTTAACGAATATATTCTAAACACTGTTGGTATATTCTGTCCGCGAGTTAACACTAATGCTTGGGCTTATTTAATGATGTTGCATTAGTTTCAGTGACAGGTTTCAACCAGTGGTTTAAATGCACGGTGAGTAATTGCGACAGAGAGGAGAGTCACGCAGTGTGTTGATTGAGCTAAACATGGCATGCTGCCCTACTGCCTCTCCACTTCCACCCAACTCTCTCATTATTACAGACCTCAATTAATTTCACTCAACAACTTAACTCCACCTGAGGCTAAATTGGCCAGCTCAAGCTTCTTTATATAACACAGTAGGATTTTTTTTGTTCCTCTTTATATTTGTCAACTGCTTTTTGGATAGACGCGTGGATAATGAGCCTGAAAATTCAGTTAATTTTTGGGGACTTGTTGTGACAGACCAACAAAAAACATTTGTAGTGAAAAGAAAATGATACATGGTTTTCAGACATTTTTGACAAAGGAAAGCCTGTTTGAATAGTGTGGTGGGCATTTGGATTCAGCTTCTCAATCCTAATTATTTTGCATCCTATAACAGTTTTTCATCACACAAATACTCTGTATTAAACTCCTTCCGTTCCTCTCATCAACTCTGATTAAGGAAAGTATCCCCACAGCCTGATGCTTCCACCGCCATGTGATTCAATAAAAAAATTTCAATTCAATTTTATTTATATAGCGCCAATTCATGAAACATGTCATCTCAAGGCACTTTACAAAGTCAAATTCAATCATATTATACAGATTGGTCAAAAATGTCCTATATAAGGGAAACTAGTTGATTGCATCAAAGTCCCGACAAGCAGCATTCACTCCTGGAGAAGCATAGAGCCACAGGGAGAGTCGTCTGCATTGTCCATGGCTTTGCAGCAATCCCTCATACTGAGCAAGCATTAAGGGACAGCCGAAAGAAAAACTCCCCATTAACGGGAAGGAAAACCTCCAGCAGAACCAGAACCAGGCTCAGTATGAACGGTCATCTGCCTCGACCGACGGAGGGTTACAGAAGACAGAGCAGAGACACAACAAGAGAGACAAAAAAGCACAGAAGCACACATTGATCCAGTAATCTGTTCTATATTAGATGGTAATGATGATGTTGGGTGTGTTCAGGTTGATGCAGAGCCACATATAATGTTTTACATTTTCACTAAAAAGTGTAATTATGTTTTACCTTTCAAGAGCACCTTCTTCCACATGTTGGCTATGTCCCCAAGTAAGCTTGTGGTTTTCTTTTGACAATGCCTTTCTTCTTGTCACTCATCCACAAGGGCCATAATTGTGAGTGCATTTCCTTGTGCAGCCTGTCAGTCTGAGTGCACACTTATGCCTTAATGGGGTTGCTGTTCTGCCATACTTGTTTAATTTTCCAATTATACATTGAACAGTGCTCTGTGAGATGTTTAAAACTTTTTTTAAAGTAACCCTAATACAAAATTCTCTAAAATCTTATCCCTGCCCTCTCTAGTATGTTCCTTGCGCTTCATAAACATGTTCCCAATAAAATTAATTGAAGTTTGTGGTTGTAACGTCATTAATTATGAAAACGGCCCCTCGCCTCCTGAGCAACCACAGGCCTGCTCAGGAGGAAAGCCTACTAGGGTGCTAATGTCTCAGTTTAATTGGCTTGGTTTTCTTACAGAACTTTTTACCAATTAGCATGTTAATCTGAATTAGATTGCTTTCTGTTACTTTTCGGATGTGATTAGATTTGAATCTATTCTTTGTTAATGATTGGAGTGTATTTTAGGAATTTGATTTATTGTCTATTTCTGTTTTATTGGAAATTACTTTGATCTGATCTTCTTGGAAAATGCATTAAGATAAAATTTGTTGAGCTCTGTAGGAATCAAATGTCATAAATTTAATTACCTCCCTAATTTTGGCCAAAAAAGAAAATGTGGATAATGCCTTGATATAACAAAGATGCATGCAAACCACAACATCAATATCCAAATGGAATATACCTATACCTATGTACTTTAAAATGTGACTCAATGAATACTTTTCTTAAACAGCATTTATGAGATTTTATCCTGTAGTACCTTCAACATATGTCTGTATCAGTTAGAGTGTGTGTAGAATGTGCTAAATCAGGGACTCAACTAAATGTTTCATACCACTAGCCCCTGAGATCTGGATTTTGAAAACCCTGACCTAAACAGTAACTTCCACTGCTTCTCATCTGCTGTCTGTATTTTAACATTTAAATATCCCTTTCTTCCATGCTATTTGTCTTTTCATCTCTTTCGTTAACTCTGAAAAAGTTAATCAGCAGGCTCATGTCCAAGAATATTACTACAGTGTTCATTATGCCTCGGCTCACATAACTTTATGTCCAACAGGGACCAAATGAGCGTACATAGTGAATCTAACGAACAATTTGTCCTTTTGGCACAGCACGTATAATCTTTATTAGATTGAGCCGTAACATGGTATTGGCAGCAATTAGACCCGGGAAGGAGTCTCTGCTGCAGAGGTTAATAACTGAAGTGTGACTGTGTGAAGCTCCGTTATGATAAAAAGGTTAGTTGTATTAGGGATGGTGGACAGAGGCCAAGCTATAGACAAACCCAGGGCTGCAAGACCACACATCATGCTTGGGAGAAGGCATTCATGCTGGAAACATGTGGTGTGAAAACAGACTCCAATCACTGAGGGGAAGAAAGTTGCTAGTTTCTCTTCTGAGATCTGAACATGCCTGTAACTGTAAGAGGACAGAGAATATGGTTGTTTTAGAGATATTCTCCCACATCAGGGTAATTGTGTTAAAAACAAATATTTTTGTTTTGCAGTCTGGGAAATTGTTCTTTTTTTTTTATAATCATTCACAAACACAGCTTTCCTCTGCTATGACCTTTGCCATTTTAAAAATAATGGTACATTTAAAAAAAAATAATATTGTGAAAAAGTGGAATATATTTTGTTACTCATTTCAGAATGTGAAACTTATATTTTATACAATCATTACACATAAAGCGAAATATTTCAAGCCTTTATTTCTTGTATTTTTGATGCTTAGGCTTACAGACCCAAAATTCTGATTCTCAAAAAAATTCAATGTTACATAAGATTGATAAGAAAACATATATTTAAACAGAACTATCATACTTCTGAAGGTATGTTCCTTTCTATAAACTTATTTCTGGGTTGGACCTCCTTTTGAATGAATTCATGCATCAGTGTTGGGCAGCATGGAGGCAATAAGCCTATGGCACTGCTGAGGTGTAATGGAAACCTTTGTTCGCAGTCTTTAGGTCATCCTCATTTTTTGGTCTGTTTTCACTTGTCTTCCTCTTGACAATTCTTAAGAAAACAAAGTGGACCAACACTAGCAGATGACATGGCACCCCAAATCCTTGCTGATCATGGAAACTTCACACTTGCCTTCCAGCAACTTGGATTCTGTGCCTCTCCACTCTTCCTCCAGACTCTGGGGTCTTCATTTTGAAATGAAACCCAAACTTCACTTTCATCTTAAAAGAAGACTTTGGACCGGTGAGCAATAGTCCATTTCTATTTCTCTTTAGCCCAGGTAAGATGCTTCTGCAGTTGTCTCTGGTTCAGGACTGGCTTGGCACAAGGAATGCAACATTTGTAGCTCATGTGTAGGATTCATCTGTGCATAGTGGTTCCTGAGGCGCTAACTCCAGCATCAGTCCACACTTTGGGATGCGTATCAAATTCCCTGATGGAATTTACTTAATTTTATCAGGGACGTTTTGAGAGGAGTCAGTAATTTTATTGGCCTGACTAATTATACAAATGCATTTCATTTTGTATTTGATGTTCAAGGTATTTTGATATGCTGAAATGTCAAGAAAATCCTATTTTCAGAGCAAATTGCTCGACATTTAAGGGCCTTGACATAAACATCTGCTGAAATGTAAGGAAACAGTGGTTCAAAACCTCTCACAGTTGTGGAAGAAGAATTGCTTCATTATTGTTAACTTGGTTTCTCAGTTTGTCTATGCAACATGTAGCAAGATGTTAAATCTTCAAATCCATTTAATCTGTTTTCGTCTTTGTGGACCCATCCTGAACTCAGGGTAACCTGTTTGAATGGTTAATTTAAATGGAAACTGTATAAAAGAGGAATAGTGCAGACTTCTGCTCTCTTGAATATGTGTTGGTTTTGTGCAATGTACTAGTTTGTTTTTGTGAGGTATCAGTGTTCATGACAAACCACGCAAATCCAATTTTCTTCAGAGCAACAAAATAGGGGCTTTGCAGGCCCTGATTCATAAATGAGACATTTATGGAGACACATTCATTTGGTGTGTTTATATAAATATCTGTAATACAGATGTCAAATGTATTAAAAGTATATGAATACATCCTTAGAGCATCAATTCCATTTAATAAACAGTGTTTTACATCGGGTCAAGATCTTTATTTTCACACTAAATTAATTACATAAAAACAAACAACAATTCACAGAACATTTCCATAAAAACATTCTGATGCTATGACAAACACAGAGAGACACTCTTTGAAGACACACACATATATAATCACACACTTCGGTTTAGTTCCTAAACCCTACGAGGGAGTCACAGGTGAGAAAAGACTTGAGTTATGTGAGATATGGAGACATGAGCCACAACTGTCAGCCGAAGATGCAAATAGGTTCTTGGTAGCAGTGCCAAAGACATCCAGCTGCCATAGCTGAGACCATTTGAAGTTGGAGCTTTACTGCCAAAGATGTGATCAAAGGCATGCTCCATCTTTGTCTGGCTCTTGATCTCTGTCTCTTTCTCTCTCATTTATTTTCGAACACTCACATGTACCCCAAGCTGACGTACTTTCATCAGCTGAAAAAAATTAAAAAGGGAAACGAGGCAATAAGAACAGGAGACATAAAAACAGTCATACGGGATGAGAAACTAGTGTTCTTGCATTTCTGGTGATACTTTAACTTGATAATTACATCCTTAAAGATGTGTTTTTCTTGATCTATATACTTCTATCATCTTTCACTGGATCTCCATAAATGAATAAAAGGATAAAGAAAACTTAATCTCTCTAAAGGGAACAATATAAACATTCATATTCAATCAAATACATTGACCCATAACACGCCTGTCTTGTAATGTTTGCTTCCTGTTTCTTCCTATTAACCCAAAAGGCTTTGATGGCACTATACAATACGGCCTATAATCCCTTCCAGAACTCTTTGAATGCAGAAGTAATGAGCTGGAACTTTGTGGTAATGTAAGAGGTACTTTGAGGAATTTGCTTACTTTCTGGATTTTTCCTGAAACCTATTGAGTATACTTACCTGAAGCTTACTGGTTATACACCTGGATGTGTTATAAAGCAGTGAAACTTTAATATATCTCGGCTGTTTTATAGAGCTGAAACTATGCGCTGAAAAAAAAAATAGAAACGACAAAACAGAAACAAAGAAACTGTTCATCAAGACAATTTTTACTGATGAAGACTAATTTTAAGATATTTTTAGAGTTAGAGTTTCACATTAGATGTACATTCTTACAGCAATTTAATTACACAGCACCACCATTATTTGCCCACATGCTATGATGTGTTGACAGATTCACTGTTGTGTGCAGATGGCAATACACAGGTTGTTCGAAGATTATAGTTTACACCTTGTCAGACAATAATCTTTAGAAAAAAAACAGCAAGCAATTTGGAAGGTGTCACTTACAGCATATTTTTGTTTGTTGTTAAAGCAGACTACCAAAGAAACTTTGACGGTAAAAAAAAGAAACAATACAATTGAATGATGCATGAAAGTAGTATCTACACAGCTAATACACATTTTACCACAATTATGTGGTAAAACTGTGTCCTTCGTATTTACTAACTTCAGTTCATTCTATATGTAATATAGCGCAAAACCTATGATAACTATGTTTAAATGGATGGCAAAGAAAAGTTTACAAAACAACCTTGGTAATAATATACAAGAAGTGGCTACATAGATACAATTAATGCAATGCAATTTAATGCAATTCAATGATGCACTTAGAAGCAACAGAAGGTGATCTAAAATCAGAAGCATAATGTAGATTTCCAGTTGCCAATCAAAGAGCTGACTAAATGCTGTTGGCTCTATGTGGAATACAGATCCACAAGTAGGAAAGACATTTATAGTTTTATAATTGTTTAAACTTGGTCTTTTCAGATGGATATTTATATAGACAGCCATGGTTGTGCAGAATGTGTTTTTCTTTCACAAGCATCACTTAACAAGACAATGTAAAATTAAAGAATACAAGCCAACTGAAAAATATGTCTCAGAAATTTGCGAGAACCTTCAGATTTTTCAAAACCTTGCTTCTCTATTGCCATGTGGCTTACACTTAGTACTTTTAGCAAATGTGACATAAAGATGAATGCCTGTAAAGTAGCTTGCATTGACTTATATATTAATGACTATCTGTTGTCCATAGCTGCTTAATGCTGTGTGAAATCCTTCTTTAGTTCATTAACTCCATGCAGCCCTCTGAAGCCAGCAGCACAAATTTATTGATAAAATCTGCATTCCTTGATTTGATGAGCACAAAGCACAATTACACACACAGCTTGCTGAATTTCCATTGATTCAATCATGGACAGGTGACACCATGTTTTCAATAATTTAAAACTAACTGGGAACTAATTCTCTATTGAATATACTTAAAAAGAGGATCTAAGATTACACAAATCCAAAGTTAATTTAATTCATCACTTAAAGGTGAACTAATTAATTTATAACCTCACTGAAAGCCTCCTGATGGTGGTGGAGTTGGTTAAAACCTGATATATTCATGAGGCCTTGCTAGAATACAGATGTTTGTTGTGGTTTTTTTTTAACAATTGCCATTGGTTTGGTTGGCTTGGCCATTTGACTGTTCTTGACTATTCTGCCATTTGTATTTACTGAGTCAATCAGGAATTTGTTTTCACCTAGTGCTTTAAGTAGAAAAAAAGTAAGTGCCATACTCTCTTTCATGTCATACAAATATGGAACATAAACATGGAGGATATTTTTACATAGATCTATCGATTAATAGATCAATAGTTTATTGTACAGAAATTAAAATTAACAAAAGAAGGAAGCCAGTTCTAAATTAAATCCACATGAGCCAAATTAAAAGTGTCATGAGGCCCGATTACACTACACTTTTTTAACCGAGCCGAGACCAGTCCGAGCTCGGTAACCGAGATAACTCTTGTGTGTAAATGGTCAGCAGACTGAACCGGACCGCGCTAAATGCAGACCAGTTCCTGAGCAGGTCTCGGCCCGGTTTTCTGATAAAGAGCGCATGAGCAGACCGCGTCATGCCCTTACAGTCAGCTGACTGTCCGCGGGTTTTCCAGCAGTCTGGCTGCACGTCCCGATTCACACTCCATTCAGACAAATTTCAGACATTCATAATAATACTAGCTTCCTCACCGTGCCACACGATTTCCAGTGATGATTCTGCTTAGCAGCGCAATGAACCTCAGCGTCTGTCATTGTTTCCGGCGTCTGTAAATCCTTATTAGACGTTCGTTTGTCTCTTCCACACAGGTTGTTCGACACAGGCCCCAATGGTTGCCTTCTTCCCCTGACTCTCCGCAAACACCGAAATATCACAATATCAAGCATAACTTCCTGAATGTTACGGGCGCCGCTGTTTTGTTTTGCTGGTTCCGCCTTCAATCTCAGAGAGCGGTAGTACCGCAGATCGCCACTAGGAGGCGAGGAGCAACCAAGGAACCGAGATAAGCTTGGCTCTATAAGCCTTAGTGTGCCTTGGGGCATAATTAAGCCCCCTATGTGCAGCACATTTAGCTGATTTTCTACTTTGACTAAAATGCTAAAACCTTTAAAGGCTTTCATCAAGATAAAGATACAACTAAACTGTAAAGAAGATATCCTTCTTCAACAGAACAATGCATTATATTAAAAAGAAAGGTAGATCTTGCAGATTCACTTCTATACAGAACACCCCTATTATTATGTTCAGCTGTCATGTTATACATTTCATATTAAATTAAACTGTATATTCTTCAGTGATGGTATCAAGGTGTTGGTTGTTTGTACCTGTAATACCTTATCAGTTAGATTTGCTGTTCTTTTTATATCTCTCTTTGAAGGTGGAGAAGCAGACTCAGATGATATTATATTGCTCTCTCCCTTTACTCTCCTCTTTCACCTTTTCTTCCTTTTAACAATTTGTCTCATCTGTTTCTCTCCTTTTTTCCTCTTTTACCTTCCCGTTTCAGTGTCCATTGAACATGAAATAGCACCAGCATAAAATCTAATAAAGTTTCTTGCATATATAAATCAAGCGGAGCAGTAATGCTCCATTTGTGAAAGTAAAATCTGCTGGGCTCTTTTGAGCATTAAGACAACAATTCTTAATGCTACATTGTCAGAAAAGACACAAAAAAAGAAAAAAAACTTATAAAACATCATATAATGTATAAGGGATCACTAACAGGTGGTGCTAAGTCATTATTTCTCAAATCACAAATAAGTTTCAAGCCTTTATTATCATGTGACGTCCCAAGTCAGGTCACAAGTAATTAACAAGTCATAATGAGCACTCCATGAAACAATACACACAAAAACCTAAAAAAAAATGTTTAAATGTGATAAAGCATAAAAAAAATATTTTTTATAAACTTCTTCATTGATGGTTTTCTGCCCTGGAATGGAACAGCAACTTGGTCAGGGTGTACCCTACCTTTTGCTTGTTGGCAGCGGGGAAAGTCTCCCTGACCCAGTGTTTGACTTTAATGAGATCATCAAGTCATGTCAATTACAGATGTCCAAGTCAAAGTCAAGACATAAGTCTTTTCTAATATAACCATGTCAAGTCTTAAGTCATCAAGTATGTGCCCCAAGTCTGACTCGAGTCAAGTCAAGTCAAAGCCCACACCTCTGGTTACTAATATCTAATACATAAAAATGCATTACATCTAATTTTACTTCTTTTGTGTCTTATGAATTTTTTTTACCAAACACCATCTGCCTTGCACCATCTTGTTCCAGTGCTAATTCTTTCCATTGTGTCTCTTGGGTGCTATTGTCCTTTCTGATTGGCCAGATGAGAAACAATGTAGGGATAAATTGCTAAGGGAGTCCCACACTCAAAAGCTGTAGAGTGATGAAAATAGGAATACACGTGGCAAGATCAACTGAAACTATATAGGATAAATAAATAATGTTCTTAGGGATGGGAAAAAATAAAGATAGATATTATTTAAAAAAGACATGTTGAGAGATGCAAGTGGTTTGGCGTTTAAGCTACACCCATCCATCCATCCACCTCCTTTCTCTACCCCATGCCTTCCAGCTCAAGACTGTTCCCACTATGGCCGTCGACCATAATGAAAAAGGATGCCCTGTGTATATGTGCATGCACATGCACATATACACACTAGCTTGCACGTGCACAGGCATGTGACATGTGCTGTAATGAATAAGGATGTGCTGTGTGTAGAGCTGGTCGTTAATCACTGGCAGTGCTGGCAGCTAACAGATAAGCAGATTGATCCAAGGCCACCGAGGGAACGCTGCTTGGCACTGGCCCATTCATCACACATACATCCCAAACACGCGCGCACACGCGCGCACACACACACACACACACACACACACACACACACACACACACACACACACACACACACACACACACACACACACACACACACACACACACACACACAGTGATGCATGCACTATACACAAAGACTGTTAAAAGGCTAGTCAAAGTGTTTGAGAATCTTTCTGACTAGTCGTGTTAACATCTTTAAGAGTTACTAGAGGACAAAGTGAGCTTTAAGCAAAGAACAGAGAAAGAATAAGAGACATTGGCAGCTGCTACACGGCTGCTCACCTGTAAATCCCAGCCTGGTATTTGTTGTGGTCTAAAACAAGCACAAAACAAATACACTCAAGTACGCAGATGGAGAGCAATGAAGGTCTTCTCTTTGGTCATCCAGAAATCCCACAGGGGCCGCAGAGACTTGGGAGCTCAAAAGGGAATGGGTAAATGGACAGATGGATGGATGGTTGGAGAGAAGACAGAATGACAGGATGACAAAACACAGTTAAGGACACGCTCCAGTACTGTGTGACATCTTGGCAGGCCCACCAGGGAGATGGGGAGCCAAAAAGGAATACAGTGAGGATAAGAAAGCTGGGGAGAAAGATGGAGGTCAAACATCTGTGGCTTTTCTTTTTTTATTGCTTCCATCATGTGATCAACTGTGGGAGAAGAGGCATAAGCAATAATGGGTGTAAAAAAGTGAGGAAGACTGAGGTAGAGCTGAGAGAACACATTTAATTATAAATAACACGTTGATGGTTGAATTGATTGAATGAAATGTAAACATTTCTTTTTTGAATGCTCCATATTACTGTTTCGCAATACACACTTCAAAAGAGAAGTAAGCAGAATTTCACCACTAGGTGGGCTGTTGAGCAAGATGTGTGACAAGCTACCACTCTCTCCACCTTCAAATGACAAATCTGCTTCCTTTGGTGCAAAAAGAGCAGTCAGCATCTTTTTTTTAAAATAAAACAGTACAGTTTATTGTGAATATAAAAAAATAATTTCATTTGTGGTAAATTTACACTATTTAAATTTGACAGACTGGAGGTTGTTGACGTTCTTTTTCCTGTTTGCTACGATTGCAATTGTGGAGCTTGACCCTGTTGGAGCCCAACGGAACGGAACATAAAATTGAAGTTGTTCCGTAAATTGATGGCAAACGACGGCGCGAGGGTCCATCGATGGTGACATTCTCGGTACTCACTGAGAATGTGGAATGTCTCTCATTTGTTAAAATATCAATGTAGTTGCTCTGTCGGTCGGACATGAATGTACGTTTACGGAGCAGAGCAATCACAGAGGATGTAGAACCTGGGGATAACTCTGCTGCAACCTTTGCAACCAGAACTTCACAGAGGAAGCTGGCTGACAGGTCACCGAGCCGTCCCAAGCCAGCCCCATGTAATGGCCTGATCCATGTTGTTCAGATACATCAAAGTCCTCTGAACTGTGTCTCATTTGCAGCAAGGACCCGATTTCCAAATGTAATCATCAAAATGACTGCAGATAATGCATGATAATTATAATTATTCTCATCAGTCCCTTTTCCATTAAGAGCCCCAGGATTTGGTCTTCTGGGGTAAACCAAAAAGTTGGGATTTTTTAGTTTGACATATTTCCATTTCATACGAGCTGTTTATGTAGAACAGCCCAATGACGTATGGGGAAGTTGTGAGGAAAACTGCATTACCACTTTGGTCCAGTGGGTAGCGGCAAGAAGAAAGCATACGTCAAACAGACAAAGGCAGAGAAGCTGTATCCATTTCCTGCCACTCATCCAGACTGTGGAGAAACAGGATGGAGAACACACAACTGGTGTTGCTGAAGGCGTTACATCTTTTTAGCCCCTTTTACACCTGCCCTATCCTATTTAGCACCATTTGGCTCTACTGCATTCTACTCCTGTTGGCATAAATAAATAAAAATACAGCCCAGCTTTTCTCTGCCTGTGCACGGACCGCAGTTGTGTGCCGTGGGTCGGGGGACAGAAGCAGGGAGGAGAGACGGGAATGTGACCTGCTACAGAGTTTGCGTCATCGTTTTAAAATTTAGACTCTAAATTTTAGAGCTTTATAAGTATGTTTTTGCATCAGCAATAGCGAGAATGACGAGGGGAGATTTTTAAGTACAATACCAAATCAATTTTGATCACAGCGAAGTTGTTTTTATACGTAGGTTATGAGATATACGGCTCTGCTTTCTTTGCTGCTGCCGGAGAAGAACAGCAGGGAACCTGTCTTGTCACACACACACACACACACACACACTCACGCGCGCGCACACACGCACACAGTGGTTTGATCAGCAGGTGGAGCAGAAACTAATCTTTCAGTGAGTGTAAAATGAGAGAAAGCCTTGCTAAATCCGTAGAGCTGAATTAAATACCCGTCTCAGGCTAGAAAGTTGGAGTTTCTTTTCTTTTTTTCCTTCAGAAGTGGTTCATGGGTTGTAAATAGTGAAAGGGTTAACAGTCCACCCCAATAAACCCAAAATTAAATAGAAGTGATAACAAATCCAAACTCCCACACATTTTATGAGAGAACAGATATTATCATCACTTTTTAATTCCTGCCATTTTGATGAGGGTGGCACCCAAGCACCCCTTATTGACAAACCGCCACTGACTTCAGGATTATCATTGTGGGAAAAATGAATTAATATAAAATATATCCTTGTGTTTGATAATGCTATATAAATTATAACACCAGAAGCATAATTAGTCTTTAATTTGTATGGTTTCTTCACGTTTCATAGAGATCAACCCTTTTTTTCACCCACTTGTATCAATTAATTTTGGTAATGCTTTTAAGTCACCCAAATCCTGATCCCCACAACATAATTTAAAAATTCATGCTGACTGACTGCACAGTGGCAAAGTTAGTAGCCCAGTTGCCTTGCAGCAACCTCAGCCTTAGGGTTTTCTGATTGCAGTTTGCATGTTATCCCCTTACATGCATTCTCCCCTGGTGCACACAGCACTTTGAATCGTCTTGTTACTGAAGTGCTTCATAATAAACTTGCCTTCGTACTCTGGCTTCCTCCCACAGTCAAAAAACATGACTGTTGGGTTACTTTACTTTATTCATCTTTATTTAAGGTTAATCTGTGTACATGTGTGCATGACTGTTTGTCCAGTGTGTGTCTATGTTGCCCTGAGATGGATTGGTGACCTGTCCAGGGTGTGCCCTGCCTCTCGTCCAATGACCATTGGACACAGGCACCAGCCCCTCGTCATCCATGCAGAGTAAAGCGGGTAAAGATGATGAATGGATAGATTTATGGAATTCATGCTGACGCATCTTTCATCCACATTTCTACATTTCATCTTACTATAGTCTTAAAAGAAAGATCAGTGGAGTGTATAACGTAACAATGTAACTCAAACTTCCTCATCAACACTGCCGTCTACAAAGGCAAGAGGGATGCATTAATACATGATTCATTATAGGCGTCTTTGCTCCAAAGCTGCTATCAGCAACTTGCTTAGGGGAATTACTGGTAAAAAGTACTGGCGGTGCAAACAGACAAGCACATCGGCTCTGCTGAATTTACAAAGAAAAAGCTCCTTGTTAAATAATTCAGTTATTGATTAATATTATTATTATTATTATTATTATTATTATTATTATTATTATTATTAATAATAATAATAATAATAATATAATAATAATAATAATAGTAATAATAATAATAATAATAATAATAATAATAATAATAATAATAATAATAATTTTGGCCCAACTCTCTTGACAAAACTGGTGCAATTGAGTCAGATTTGTAGGCTGCCCTGCTCGCTCACACTTTTCAGCTCTTGCCAACGGTTTCTTTTATGGCAAACAGAATTATTCTGATACCCCCAAGCTTTGCACTTGGGATGGTGTTCTCGTGTCTTTCTTCTTACAGTTTTTGTCCCTATTTGCATTTGCAAACTATAATCTGACTTTTTTATGTTTATTTTGGTGTAAGGGCTTCCTCTTTGAGGGGCCTTTTTGTCCTATACAGGATCTGACTCATTGTGGACAATGACACTCTGCTATCAGCTTCCACCAGAATCATCATAAGCACTTTTGCTTTTGTTCTGGGGGTGAGGCACACATATCATGCCAAAACACATTCATCTCTGGTAGAAACAACCTGTCCCTTTGTAATGGATGGACATTCCTATGGTGTAGCTATATACTTGTGAATGGTTGATTAACATGGTACTTTCATGCATCCAGAAATGTTTCTCCAAGGATGAACAAGATAGATGGAGGATCTAAAGTTCTACTACTGATATTCTTGGCTGATTTGTTTAGATATTCCCCATGTTGTCATACAAGTAAGAAGTGTGTTCGAGGAGTGCGGCTGAGATTTTACAATTTGATTTTTGTAAAACTTCTGACTTTGTGAATCTTATTATTACAAAAGTAATGCAAAATCTTCATAAAAAAAGCTCATTCTAGCATTTAGGAAATAGAAAACATTTCCTCAAGCAGTAAAAAAAATGGTTATGTGTATTTTATCATTATTAATTTTTTGTACGCAGTGCATGTAAATGTTTGGCTTACGCTATGATTAACCAGACCTTAAATGAAGCGAAAAGATGAAGAAAAAGCATAAATAAAAAGACTTGAATTTTCTAAGCACTGGATGTCAGCTCTATTACCAGCTATTATATAAAGAATGACAGGAAATAAAGATGAGAGTGATGGGAAGAAGAGATTGGCGATGTTTAGCGGAAGAGAAGTGCAGTACTAGGTGCAGTAGTAGTTGCTGCAACAATTCAATGTGGTAGCTAAAAAGAGGAAATTAAAAGATAATAAAGACTTGTAAAATGATACACTCACACAATATTGTAGGGACACACACACACTTGTGTTAAATGTCACCCATTTCTGGTTATATTAAAGTCTAGCTGTATGTCATTTTCACAGTAGACAGCAATGACAGAAGCATTCTGACTTCTCTGTGATTTACATGGCAGACTTAGACAACCTCTATAGCATCAATACACATTCCCAGATTGATTTAGGGCAGTATCTGGTGCTAAAGTGCTTTCAATAGAATTTTGTATTATGATTTGTTGAGGTCAAGCTGGTCATTTGTTCAACATATGTATTCTGTGTTTTTAAGATGACCTGAAATGCTTTGTTTAATTACTGTGCATTATAATACGATATGCCAAGAAGTAATAACCCTAAGTATGCAGGTTATTACTGCCTCAGTTTAATCTCAGGGTTTTTGAGTGAAATTAGGCTGGCACATTACAGGCTGATTCCATGTGAATCGGTGCTTACATGACTGTCTGCTCCGCTGGTAACAGACTGGAAAGGCACAGCAGGCGGGCCAGCTACATTTCAGGGAGTCATGAACAACTAATTACTGTCTGGATCAGTGGTATTGTTGGTTGGCATCTGTGTTTGTGCGTCACCCCGGTGAGAGGAAACAAAGACGCAAAAAAAAAAGAAAGAAAAACTGGAGGCTGCTCTCTCTTCATTAACACTGTCAGTGATAGTTGGATGGCAGTCAGAGCTAGAACCAGGACTCCATATGGGGCTATTTGATATGCAGACAGAATGAAGGCATTTGTGTTTAAAAATATAAAATCACAGTTTTTGATTTTTTGTTTTTCACTTACTAGATGTTAACAGTGTAAGCCCTATCCAGACCTTGCTTTATGCTTCTGAATGATCAAATCAACCAAAAGTGTTCTGTAAAGTATAGAAACTAATAAGACCCTGTATTAATTAAATGTTTTGAATAGATCAATCTGTTTTTCTTTATATTGAGTTAATTGCACCTAGATTTAAATATGAGGACATTGCTATGTTTTTCAGGATAAAAATTATTTACTTAAAAATTATTTATTTAAAAATACATGAAAAATAACAAATTCTGTGATCAAACTAAAAATGATCATTAAAAAGGTTTTTCAATCAAAGGTGATTAAGAACCTAACAGTAATATATTCTGATCTATTAAGCTAAACTTTCCAGAACCTCTTGGGACAGAAAAATTGCGCTAGAAGAGTGGTTTATGACAACAAAATGCAATACATGTTTGTGTGTTTAGATGACATGTTTCATGATTTGGCGCTATATAAATAAATTGAATTGAATTGAATTGAATACATACATTGCTTGGTCAAAAAGCAGGTTTTGTTCTCCCAAAGAAGCCAAGCAATGAATCTGTTTCAATTTGCTCTCAGGAGCAATCTGGTTTATTCTTTAACTGCATATTGGTCTGACAAATGCCACACTGATGCCATCAGGGGACAGTTCTCTTTTAGATAATCTTGTATAGAGATTCCTATTGCATCTTAGAATTAAACTAAATAGTTTCTAGTTAGGATAACCCTTACCCTTTGGAAAATAGGAACAAAAAGAAGTTCAATCTTTACTTATAAGCTAGACAAATATTGAGTACAGTGTGGCCACAAAAACAATTAACAGATATGTCCAGACTACCTTCTAAACTAATGCACTTGCCCAGCCCACCTTCCAAGGTAGTCCAATGGAAAGGGTTCTTGATGCGTTTTGAGTGTGTTCACACCTCTATGTAATGTTGTCGCACCTGTATGTAAAATGCGATTGTACAGGAAGGACATCAGTGCCAGGTTTGAGGGATTATTAAACAGAAACAGCCAACAAGAGTCTTACAGACATGAGACTATTTGTAGTTTAAAACAATTGATTATTATTTACAAGATTTATCTTCTGTATCAAGGTCCGTGACAACTGATTTAGAGGACATAAGACACAATGTTTTTTTTTCTTCTTTTGAGTTTTTCCAACTATACAAGATACACCTCATGGATGCACTGGGACGCATCATCAGTGATGTATCCTGGGGTCTTTGGGTGTTTCGGGTCTCGCAACATCATACACCCTCACCCAGGCGACCCAGCCGGGGGTGATCAGGCCCCGACTTGCGTCCCAGTAGCTGCCCACGGATCTGCCCTCCTTATCCAAAGCCACCTAGTGGCCTTTTTAGCGGCTTCACTTGCGGATTTGATGGCCCTCTTCTTAGACGCTCCTACGATGCCCAGGCGGCTGAGGACCTTGCACAGGGACCTCCCTGCAAAACCCCTGCAGCCTACCTCTATAGGCTCATAGAATGTCTTCCAGCCTGCCCCCCTGCACTCCTCCACCAGTTCCTGGTATTTAGCCCTCTTCCTCTCATTGGCTTCCTCGATGTTTTCTTCCCAGGGCACTGTCAGTTCCAGTATGATCAGATGTTTTGATGGCTGAGAGGTCATGATCATATCTGGGCGGAGGGTTGTTGTTGCAATGTGCTGGGGGAACCTTAGTTGCTTACTAGAATGAAAGAATGAAATCTAAACCCTACACTTCCATCGATATGATTCTACTATGATGGTCAGGTAGAAAAACAATTTCTAAGTATAGGAAAGCACTAGACAAGTAGAAAGAGGGAAACAGGAACCCCAGTATTCCTTATTTATTTATTTCTGTCCTCAACTTCTTTTTTCATAAGTTCTGTAGTGTTACTTCATTTACTTTGCAGTGCTATCCCATGTCCAGCTGCTAGAGGCATCTGTGGTTTTGGTGGCAGGTATAGGTTTATGGGCAGTGTTGACTGATTTTGAACAAAAACATTTGCTTTGGACTTCTTGCTAAAATTTGGCTTGCTTTTTACAAAGTCTGGCAGGTGTTTTAGAAAGTATTCATAGGAAAAGTCTATATAAATAGTTGTGTATGGCAGAAAGGTTCAAACTTACACATTCGAATAAAACGTGCCCTTGAACTCATATCATAAAGTAATTGATTATGAAATGTAGAGAATCAGTCATCAGTCAGTGATAGTCACTGGTTATCCAAGTTTAAGCTTTGACTTAAACTTGGAAAATACTAACACATTTAGAAAAAGGAATGTGAGGCTAATCTGGAGCTTCAATTCGTGACTTGCCCCTGTTTCAGAGGATGACTCCAAAGCTCGTTGTTAGTATATTTATACAAAAATCCCAAAACCAAAAACCCAACTTCATGATTTGGAAGAACATGGTGCAACAAAAAACAGGTCTTGAACTTGAAGTATGTGTGAAGTATGTTCACATAGTATGAATCTTGTAAAAAGGAAATAAACCAAGAACTTGAAATGTTTACAGAAGCTCAATGCGTGTCTCATCTGTGCCTCACCAGCACATTTTGAGAGGATAACATTCAAGGCAGTTGATGTACGACACAATGGTATGATTAATGTGTAACAGCAATTTAACTGTTTCAAATGCAGTTTATCGGATCAACTTAAAAATGTTTCATGTGCGTGAAAGAGAAATCTTAGATTGACATACATGCTGTGTGTGTGTGTGTGTGAGAGAGAGAGAGAGAGAGAGAGAGAGCGTGTGTGTGTGTGTGTGTGTGTATGCTAGAGCACAAGTCTGTGAACGTGTGTGACAGAGACAAAGACTTTGAGAGCTTGCACAATTTCATAGTAAGTTGAATTTATTTATTTATAACCTTTTTACGGTTGCTATTATTGTTAGACTGCTCTGGGATAAAAAACGTTAGTCTTGTATTTGTTTTTTATATGATTTTTAAAGTCCTGAACCTTTAGAAGAGGATAGATAAAAAATAATATTTCTGGGCTGAGTGGAGTGTGTTGCAATGGCACTGTCTTTCATTGAAGTCTGCAGGGGCAAATGTCCATCAGAGAGTGCAGCTGTGATCCATTAACGTGTTGCACTGACCTCACATCCGCCGCAGGTTCTTCTTCTTCTCCTGAGAGCAGCTGGAGAACCAAACAGTGCAGCAATACACCAGGAGACTATCTATCACTGACCTGTAGAAATTTGTAAGCAGCTGGTGAGGGAGGAGGACGCTCTTTACTTTGTGGAGAAAAAAGTATTTTTTGGGATTGCCCCACCTGGTGTAAGATGTGTGTGTTCCAGGTGAGGTCAGCACAAATGTAGACACACAGGAACTTGTAGTTATCAAATTTCTCAACCTTCTTAGTGAGAGGGGAATGTTGTGTTGAGATTCCCTGAAGTCCAAAATTGCTTTTTCATTGTTGAGATGTTATGGTCCAGGTTGTTTTCTAATTCCATAGTGTTAGATATGGAAACAATCTTTGTGTGGTGTTTATTTGGATACCTATTGGATATTTGTAGGGGTCTGTCTGTCCATTCTTTTCTTTGTTTTAGTGCAGGTGTTTATGGTGTGTTCTTTTCTAGGCATGTAATACATTCATGCTTTTAAACATAAGTTTCAATGGAGGTTTTTGATTCTCATTTTTAATCGAGGTGGGTGGGAGGTGGGTCAGTCAGATGAGGCAATACTAATTATGGGCAAACAGAAGGTGAATAAACCATGCTGAAATGATAAAAGAAGATTCATGTGTGTCTCATCTGTTCTGTGCCATAGGTCAGTAAATTTGTCTTTTAATCCATACATTTTGTTCACTTTCAAGAGCTTAACATATTTATTTTCGTCAGGCTTCAAAAACAGCCCCGTCTAAACATCACAATCCATATTTTCAAGTTCAGTTATTGTGTCATGTGGCAATGCCGCAATAAAAAGACTGTAGGAGATACTTTTACAAATATGTGCCGATGAACTTAATTCAGTTCTGTTCAATTCAAAGTTTATTTATATGCCACATTAAAACAGCTTTCAGTGACCAAAGTGCTTTACAGTGGTGAAGCATGAGAGATATAAATAAGTATAAGTACAATAAGAATAGAATCACAGTTATGAGGGGAGTTTAGTGCTGCAACAGTTCACTTAAGACAGGCCCAAAGAAAACATCAGAGGAAACAATCAATAAAACCCTAAAATTTCAACCAAAGGCTGACAGAGAGCCAGTGAAGAGTACACTAAACAGGGGTGACAGACTAACACCTCTTTGTACTGGTCAGCTGGCAGGCTGCAGCATTTTGGACGCTCTATGGACTCTGCAGGGAACGCTGGTCAAACCCTAAATACAAAGAATTACAGTGATCCAAATGGGATGTTATACATGTGTGGATTACTCTTTCGAAATCAGGAAGATAAGATTTAATCTTTGCAAGAGTCCTCAGCTGGAAAAAGCTGGTTTTGATGGCAGCGCTGAAGTGCTCATCAAATTTAAATAGGGGATAGACCATTACCCCCAAATTTTTCATCAAAGGGCAGCGGTAGGAGGACAGGGGACAATTAGACTGTCATGAGCATGGGGCCTTTGTCCAAGGGTAAAAAGAGTAGGCAGGCACTAATATCAACCCCTGGGGCACACCACAAATCAGAGGAGATGTAGGGTGTCGGAATCTGGTTTGTTTGCTCAGAAAGTTTGGTTCCTTTAGGGAGGTATGAATGCACAATTTAACTTCGATGCGGACCAAAAAAGCAATTCGGGTCCAACTTAAAACCTAGAACTCTGGAGCGGTTTGAATACATAATGCAAAGCGAACTGGAGGCTGCTCCAAATGCTTGAAGCAGACTACAGTGTAGGCGTCTGGCTAAATACAATTGTAATTGAGCAATAATACTACTGAAGTGACTCATATATTGTAAATACCCTGCTCAATGTAAGTTTGACATCAGTTAAATGCAGCTGTATTCACCCCTGCTCA
This sequence comes from Fundulus heteroclitus, assembly GCF_011125445.2. NCBI lineage: Eukaryota > Metazoa > Chordata > Actinopteri > Cyprinodontiformes > Fundulidae > Fundulus > Fundulus heteroclitus. The sequence continues at coordinate 189,120 of NW_023397110.1, read as the reverse complement.
TGCACCACCGCCTCATACAGAGCCATCTCAGGCTGGGCCCACTGTTGAATTGTGCTTGTCTGGCACACCTGCAAAATATGCAGAATTGCAATGACACGGCTAAAATCTGTTACCATTCCATTTTGTTTAAATTTTTGCAGAAAAGGAAGTTGTGCTGTGTTGGTGACTAACCTCTTTTCTTCTGTGTTTCTTGGTGCAACATCACCACAGTGCCATCATAGGCAAGGGACTGAAGAGGTTGGTCATAAGGTTTGGTTTGTTTCATAAAGTACAGCCTGAAGGCAAAGCACACCAGCAGTATATTTGCAATTTGGTCCCCAGTTAAACTTCGTCCGCTAGACTATCAGGTGTGAAAACAACCTTAAGAGGAAGAGAACTGTCCGAGGTTTACAGAAAAACTCTTATTTGAGAGAAAGGAGTGAAACCAATTGAGTACTGCGCCTTTGATACCGACAAGTGTCTCCAAACGAATCAGAAGGATACTGTGATTCACAGTGTTGAAGGCTGCGGACAAATCTAAAGGCAAAAGGGCTGCTGATTTTCTGCCCGCCAACACTTAAAAGAAGATCAGATTTTAAAAGTTTTTAAAATAGCCATTTCAATGCTGTGACGCAATTTAAAAACATACTGAAACTTTCCACAAATTTCATTAAGATCAAGATAAGTCTGCAGTTGGACATAGGTAACTTTCTTTCAGATTTTAGACACAAATGGCAGTTTAGAGATGGGTCTAGGCTAGAGTTAGACAGCACATTTTAACCAAGGTTGCTTTTTTTGATGAGCGTATGGATCACAGAATGTTTCAGAGCAATAGGAAAACAACAAGACATGAGAAAAGCATTCACCATTTGTACAATACATGCATGAATGCAATCAAAAACATCTATAAACAAATGACAAGGAATAATGTCTGACGGGCATTAAAAAGACTTTAACTGTTTTAATCAGTTCAGCCAGAGACGCAGGTTCAAAACGTTCAAAGACAGCATGGCAAACTAATGGAGCCATTGGATATACAATAGATTGTCCTGTTGTGTGGTCGAGTGCTGCGAAATAGACCTGGGCAAACTTCAGATGGTGCAGAATCAAGCTGCAAGACTAGCTCTGTGCTGTCCTTTTCTAACCAATGTTGATGCAATGCATCAAAGATTGTCATGGGTGAACACATTGGCCTGCTTTTCTGTGTTGGCTTTGCAGAAAATATGGATCTCACACAAACCATTTAGTCTGTTTTCTAAATTACAGCCGATTGCAGACATAGCTTAAACATGAGATGAACCTCTACATAATCCTAACATAGACATAGTTAAAGTAGTGGTTAAATGTGATGTAAGTCTGTTGTCAGGATGTGACAAACGGTTTGTTTTTCTGTATTATGTAATGTTTTTATATTTTTTTCTTGCATGTTACTCCTAGTTGTTAAATGTGATGTGTGTTGGTTAATGGATGTGATAAACTGTTTGCTTTTGCATTCACTGATGTTTTTATAATGAGAATAGACTCCAGGAACAATAGTCCTTACTGTGTTAGGGACTACTGGGGAGCCTTAAATAAAATAAAAAATAGAACTTAAACCTCCATACAAGTTCCATTAAAATAAGAGAAGTTCATACGAGTGTAGGGTTTAGTAAATTATAACAATATATTTATATGTGATCTGGATAAAAGGAACTCCAGTAGGCCAAGTAACATAGGCTTTGATTAATTTCTATGTATTATAGTATCAAAGTAATAGTTGAAATGTTACTGCATTACTATATGATTTGATGAATTGAGTACAGAACTGTATACAATTACTGAATAATCAAACTGATATACAGTGTTGTTAAGAATTAACCGTACTCTGTTGTGGTTCTCCCAGGTTCCTTTCTTGTAAAAGTGGTCTTCTCTATTGTAGACTTCTTTTCGTAATAAATGACTCTTGAGACAGTAACCATACTTTAACATATTTAATCTAACAAGGCAGTGGGATGTTTACAGCTTCAGTACTGGACCCTTGTAAATAAAACCATGCGGACAGGTTAACATCCGGAAGTGAGAGTGGTAAACCTCTCGCTTACATCTGCTTATATGGATCAGCAATGATCTGCACCACGATTAGTCGATTCTTCCCATGTTGTCTTTTGTGATACGTCTCACTGTTAGCCTGGCTACAGGGATATCCACGTGTCCATTCTGCCCCAAGATAACTGTTCACTTGTTTATGCATGCCACATCTGTGAAGTCCTTGGCTGTGTCTGTAAGTTATCTGCTGTTTCCCTTTTAACTGCTTTCTGCAGCTTCAGCCTCTGTGACTGCTTAATCCTTAACAGCATCAAATGCAGTGCCGCAAAAAATCCAATAAAATATACAGATTTCTTCTGGTGTTTTGGTTCTCACTTGCCTTGTCTGGCAAACATGTCCACCCCCCAATTCATAGTGGTGAATGGAGTTTGTTTGCTGAATAGTTTTGTGCAAAAAGTTATTTACATGAAAAGGCACATCTACAAGCTGCTTGAGTTATGATGATTGCTCATCGTTGCTTAATAAGGTGTACGTTTTGTGAAAGAGACACTAAGAATTAGGTGTAAAGAGAGATACACAAAGACTGATACCTGCTGTGAAAGTGACAGTAAATGCAAGGAATTAAGAAATTAGTGTCTCTGTGTAAACTTTGTAACTTTGAAGTGATAAGTTGTTTTAAATTTCCTGGCTTTCTTTGCACAAATTAAGTGTATCAATAAGGCTGTTTTTTTTAAACTAAAGCTCTTTTTTTATTTCTGTTATTGAATTAGGAGAGCCTAATGGAGTGGCCAGCTGTCTGTGTGCCATTCTGTTTGTTTCTTTGTTCTTTTTAAAGTTACATGGCCAAGAAAAATTGGAACTTGCTTGCATAAAATAAACATCACATCAAAATAGTGCAATACATTAAAATTTTGGCCCTTCTGATAAATAATTCTCTCTTGCTTTAGACCTCACTTTAGATTCAATTAGTTTATTTTTCACAACTAAAAATTGTAACTCTGTCTGCATCTATTGTCCCCATTGTGGGAAAATAATATCATTTATTATTGTTTTAAGATTTTTGTATTTATTTACGTTAGCTTTGACAATATTGAAGTAAATGTGTTTGGTGTGTTATACTGAAAAACTATTTTTTTGAGATGCACATCTCACACTATAGAAACACAATGCAGAAAACCAAAAGTGTGTTAACAACACATCAACTGTATATTGATAGCATGAACTAGACATATGTCTAAAAGCTCTCTCTAAATTTTATACTCTTATTTTAAAACAAATACAAAAAAATACAGTGCCCCATTAATAGGTTAGAAAGAGAATAAAAAGTTACAAATATGATGTCCTATCTTTTTATTTGCTTTGTAGCAGGAAAGTAAAAAGTTACACGGTAAAAGTGAGCTGCGCAGGCTGTTCTCTGACAGCATGTACCTTGAATGTCCCGAGAAAATTGTTAAATTTGTGCCTTTAAAGAAAAAAAGGTAGTAAAAGATAGATTCACAATTTTAAACTGGAACTGTCAGATGCACATATGGACTCATATATCAGCAATAATATCCTTTTGTAGTTATCTCGGTGAGGAAGTTGTAGCCCAACAATCACAATGTGCTGACAAGATGTCTCCAAGATATTAACTTTGCTAGAGTTGAATTCTAATAGACTTCTCAAAGGCAATGCACATTGGTGAGATGTGCTTTAAAAATACACCCCTAAGGATTTAAAAGCCTGTTCTATACAAAACTGATGACACTTCTGATAAATATGTCTGAGGCTGAAGTCCACCCTGTCTTGGCACAGGTTAGTATATCTAACATATATTAACCAGGGTGGCGTTTGGGAAAGTTCTTGAGCGGATACTCCATATATGGAGGGTTTTAGTCCGCAAAATTGCAGTCTTCAGATTTAATTCCAGACCAAACCTAGCTGCATATCTTCTCTCCTTCTCTCTTTGCCTGTTTTGTGTAACTACAGCAACTACATTCATGATATCCTTAAAACAATTTTTCCAAAAGGCAAATGACACATGTTTATTCATAGATAAAAAAAAACATTTTTCTTTTTAAAATAAAGGCATTATTCTTGGAAATTGTGTTTGGGTATTTGTGTTCATTGTTTATTATTGTGTTACATTGTTACAAATTATCTAATGAAAAGACTCATGTTCAGATTAAACTATTTCAGAAACTGAAAAAGACCAGATCATGGGTATGTGATCTTTTTTTTTTAGTGTATCTGACCATCCAACCTGTTGTTGGATGGTCTGTGTTTTGAGTACTTATTCTGCAGCAATCTTTTTTTGCGAATAGAACATTTTGGCCAACGGTTCTTGTCTAAATGTGCTTTTAGAAAGCAAAACCTGAGTAACCTAACTCTATATGGGATAGATAGCAAAATCCTTTCTTTGGAATTGTTGCCAAGGAACATTTATTACAGAATAACATGGAGTGGGAACTACATGTTTTCCTGGTGTCAAAGTCAAATCTTTCTTTTTGCTCTATGCCAACACAAATTTAAGGTTGCTGTGGCCTCACTACTGTGAATACTCTTTGGTAGTGACCAAAAAAATATGCTGCCACAGTAACAAGCATGCCGACTACAAACATCCTGATTTAAAAAATGCCTATTACAACCCCAGCAAGGGCAAATTGTGCATTTTCTTTAATTCAATTTAATTACTGAACTCGTTGAGGCAGTAGTCAACATTTAGGAACAGGGTTTCTTTTTTTTTATCTTATGCATATAAAGTCAGAAGTACCAGCATGGAATAAAGCTGAAAAAAGGAATAAGCGGGTGTTAGGAGGAGACATACTTGATCTTTCACAAGGTGAAATTTGTCTAGATTTGTTTTTGCATGTTTTTATTGTACTACGTTGGTTTTATTTATACATTTCTAATTTGAGTTTCAGTCTTACCTTTGTGTCTTTAACCTTACAAGCGTTTTGAAATTTTGGTCCTCGGGACCCACTGTCCTGCATGTTTTAGATGTTTCCCTGCCTCTATACACCTGTTTTAAATCATTGTTGATGAAGAAAACCCTGCAGCCCTTAATGCTGCTGGTAAAGTAATGCAATCATTTGACTCAGGTCAAAGGGAGCTGAGACACACCTATAACATGTAGAACAGTGGGTCCCGAGGACCAGAATTGAAAACCACCACTATATACCAATTAATCAACAGAGATATAAAACATCTGGAAAGGCATGGTGCATGATGGTCTCATTTACTTTGGTTTGTATATGCATACACATCTTGGATTCATCAAGGAGGTTTAGAGAAAATGGACATCTAGTGAGCGGCAGTTGTGTAGCGCATGAGCAGACCGTGTCATCTCCTTACAGTCAGCTAAATAATTTTTCAGTTTCAGACATTCATAAAAATACTAGCTTCCTTACTGTGCCATGCGGTTTCCAGTGATGATTCTGCTTAGCAGTGTGATGAACCTCAACGTCTTTCATTGTTTCCTGCGTCTATAAGCCCTGATTAGACATTCGTTTTCTTTATCCATGTCAAAAAAGCTGACTCCGTCAAGTAAATTCACCAAAGGTTGCCTTCTTCGCCTGACTCTTCGCAAAAAGCAATTATAACCAAGCATAACTTCCTGAATGTTAGGGGCGCCGCCATTTTGATTTGCTTGAGTCCTTCCTTCAATCCTGGAGACCAGTAGTACCGTAGATCGTCACTAGGAGGCGAGGAACCGTGCTAGGGTGATGTGTAAACGGTCGTCAGAACCAGGCTAAGCATGGTTAACTGATCCAAGCTTGGTCCGAGCTCGGCATGGATCGGTTTAACAAGGGCAGTGTAAATGGGGCTTAAGAGAACAAGTTGTTGGTGTCGGATGTTAAAGATGAATGGGCAGATGGGTTAAGGATGTTAGACAGGAAACAGTAGCCCAAATAATCCCAACCGTTGATGGTCCAACAAATCAAACCTTGAAATAGATTGGCTACTGCAGCAAAAGACATCTCCAGCTGCAAGTCCTTTCACTTAACAACAATTAACAATTCACACAGCTTTTGAAAGACGGACAACAACAGCTTGGTTGCCTGGCCTGATTAATCTGAATTTAATTTTCATTATTCAGAATCTGGTGTGAATTACAAGAACATATTGACCCATACCGTCTTGTGTCCATTCTTTAGGGTAGTAGTGGTATTGTTATTGTGCAGGGGATATTTATTTTCGCACACCTTGGGCCCTTTAGTACCAACTGAGCCTTGTTTAAAGCCTGTAGCCCACTTGACTATTGTTACTAAACATGTCTATCCCTTTATCTCCAACATTTACCCATCTTCTGATGGTGACTTCCAGCTGGATAATCCACCATGTCAAAAGCTTGAATCTTTTCAAGCTGGTTTTTTAAATCAAACACTTCAGTTTTGTTGTACTCCAATGGCATCCACAGTGTAGCTGGAAATTCTCCAGCTACTCTGTGATGTTATATATGGAGCAACTTCTCTAAGCAATGTTTTTGACACCTTCCAACTCCCCAGTGTTTACAGCTCAGTCCTCCAACACATTCCAAAGAGATTGCAGCAGCAGTCTTTTCGTGATTCAGTTGACCGAGTACTCTACTCACATCAAGCAATAGCTTCTAACGACTCAGGACAGTGACAGGTTGGTCATTGATTTGCATCTGACTTAAAATCTGCCTAGGAGGATGGGCCTCCATGTCCTTAAAAACAGCAGTGCACCAACTACTGGTTGCTCAAGTGCGAGCCACCAGAATTGACAAAGACTCCTGGATAGGTGTCAAAATGTTTTCAGAAAGAACTGAGCGAAAGTCCGGTTGCCTCCAATTTAAGTCTGTTTGCTGCCTCTGTAGTTAATTTATTGTTTGATTTTGATCACTGTACTTTAGTTAATTTAATAGAAGCATAATACAAATTTTCTTATCTAGTAACTTTTAGGGTCATTTAAATGTGTTGTGAGGTTTGGTTGTTTCTTTGCAAGACCAAAGTTTAGATGGGTGTTTGGAAGAGGCATCATGAGTAAAAGGATTTAATAAACAAAAGCCAAAACTTACAGATGGTGTGGCACAAGGAGATCAGGGCATAGAACATGGACAGAGCAACAAGCAGAACAACAGATAACCAGGGTTCAGGACAGGAAGTGAACAGGGTAAGGGATTAATCCAGAAATGAACAATGAAAGCCCATGGCATATTTACCGAGGGACAAGTGAAAAATGACATTGGATCCAGGTGTGTTGATCAAGAGTTGATGTAGGAGGCTAGGGCAGGAGGAACATAGGGAAACTGAGGGAAGGAGACTAATTAACATAAATGGAGCTGAGCAGACCCCGCCTCTCACCCATTGACAGCTGGAGATAGGCACCTGCAATCCATACTATTGATTTAAAACGTGCATCTTTATACATCAAGATAATAGTGTACTGATAAAATGTCTTTGGGAAACTATGATGAATTAAGTTAAATTTGTATTTGTTAAGGAATGTAGTATTTTTAAATATACATCAGAGAGAACAACGACAGCTGACACACAGCTTTTTCTGGTTAACAAGACATTGCAGTTCAGCAGGACCACATGTGGAGCTCAGTGTGTAAACATAATAAGTTGATAGTCCTGATGTTGTTAGATCAATCCCCACCTGTGGTGTCAATTTTACTGGTTCACATCTACATTTGCCCTCTATAGATATATACATTCAATTTACACTGGAAAAGATGGGCTGAGAAAGACTTATGCAGCTACATTTATATTTTAATTCTCACTCTCACTCTCTTTCTCTCTCTCTCTCTCTGTCACACACACACACACACACACACACACACACACACACACACACACACACACACACACATACATACATACATACATATATATATATATATATATATATATATATATATATATATATATATATATATATGTATATATATATAGATAGATAGATAGATAGATAGATAGATGATCTCCATCAGTGATACTGGTTTAAGTATAATGGAATTTTTTTTATAATCATTTTGATTTATAGTTTGCAGTTATATTAAACAGTAATATATTTTAATGTATTGCAATTTTGAATGGCCGCTTAAAATTGTTTCAGTGGCAACTATTAGTGGCAAGAACATGTAAAAAATAACTTTGCAGGTCTCTGAGGTGTTGTACAAGGGAGAAATAAAGTTAATATCAGTGATGTGAATTTTCATTAACCTTTCATAACCTGCCGGGGTCATTTTACTTTATAACTATTACAAAACAGTCAGATATAACAAAAATGTCATAACATGGAGAATTCAACAAACTTTTGTAATCTAAATGCATGGACTGTCACAGGACTGTCTAAAGTTTACGAATACCAGGAGATGCAGATAGCTGAACCACAAATCATGCACACACACAACTCCTAAGGCATTTGTTTCTCTTTTTCGTATCTTCAATTTCTGTCTCTGTTATCTTTTGAACTAAATCATGTACAAAATATGTCCTTGGAACTTCAGAAACAACTGCTTCTACAAATTGGTTGTTTTTAATCTGGGAAGATAATCTCACGCAATGTAATGGTTAATTGTTAATAACTTAATCAGATGTCAGAAGCTACAAACAGAAAGCTTAGGCCTATAATTAATTTACTTGTCACTGAACAATAGCATGAAAACCATTCAGATGTACCCAGCCCATTCTTAACGAGATGGTAAGATATATTCTCGTTTTGAATTTGAAAGTGTCAGGAGTTTGACTGTTTACTGTAGCTCCCTGGGGATCCTGCACTCTGTTTATGTATTACACCTTTTGTATTACTCAACCTTGTATCCTCATTTTTGTAGTCTCTTTAGTTTTCTGTTCAATATTTATGTTAATAGATTATTCTGACATCTGTTAGATTCAGTTCCTGTTTAGTTAGCAAATGTTCTTTATTATTTTTAGCAGTTCTGTTAGAGCCTTATTTTCTGCTTGCCTTTTTAAGTGTATTTCTGATAATAATTTGTATTATTAGTGTATTCTTGTACTATTAGATTGAGCACCTGTTTTTGTTAGGTTCTGTTCCTTAATCGCTCTGTAGTTGTATTAGATCTGTTCCTTCTTAGTTAGATTCCCCATGTCTGGCCATTGTCTTGTTCCCTGTTAGGTTCTGTTATTCCCCTACTCTTGCCAGTTCATTCTCCCGCTATCCCGCAGCCTAATTGTCTCTCTCGGTTCACCTGTGCCTAATTCATCCACCTGTAATTCCCTCTGTCTTTCCCCTATAAGTTCAGCCAGTTCTGTCACACGCATTGTCAGGTCCTCCGCCTTCATCCGCCATTATACCCTGTTCTGGTCATTTTGCCATTCCTGGTTCCTCATTTCCTGTCTACCTGTAACTCATTGTCATGGATTTAATAAATTCTATGCAGTTCATTATGCATCTCCCGAGCTCTCGTCTGTGTTACCAAAAATCTGACAAAAATAGTCTATTATAAAAAGTTTTAAATTTTGAAAAGTTTGGAACTAATTATTTCTGCATTGTAACAGTACATGATTAACTTCATTAAACCCTGTATTTTACAGCTGTTGTGATATTATTACCATGATCATCAAAATGGTTTGATTGAATGAGAGTAAAATCTGACCATTCAGCCACAAGGGTGAGAACACAGCCCCGTTCTCTCTCACTCTCAGCAGGATGCCAGCTGGGGACCACTCCACACAGATAAAAGTGAGAGCCCACATTCTTCAGACCCTTATTCAGTTCTTCTCTTCTGTGACCCGCTCTCCTCTCCAAGTTGCTCAGCCCTGATCCGAATCATTGGTTACTGATTCAGTCTGTGGTAATGCTAGGCAGTACAGAGCTAGCAGGAGTGTCACAGGCAGTTCAGGGCTCATGCACAGTTGAGCAGTCCACAGGGCAGAGGTATCCAGAAGGGCTTGGCCAGAGGGTAATCTGGGGTCCAGGTCAGAGAATCTGTAACAGGCGGCGCACACACACCAAGCAGAGCTTTCCAAGCAGGGCAGAGACAGGAGGCATGTCCGAGGTCCAGGCTTGGTTTGTTACAGATGATCATGAGAATACAAACAAGAGCAGAAGCAGGTAGGCTTGGTCAATAGGCAAGACGAGAAGTCTGTGTCCAGAGATCAGAAGCCAAACAGGGGGCAGGGGCAAGGCAGGCAGGAGAAACAGGAATGAGACAAGTCAATCAATCAAGGAACACTGGATGGTTTTCTCGCTCAATGGCTTTCAAGAATCTGGCAATAACACACAGGCAGAGCAAGGAATATGTATTGCACCTTCCAGGTGCAACAGCTCCTACTAATCAGAACTGTTCCAGGTGTAATCACCCAGATCTAATTGATGGTGAATCTCAAGTAGCGGGGAGTGACGTCATGGGACTGTAGCAGCAGAGTTAAAGGCAGGAACAGACAGGAATCATTACACTCGAAAGAGGTGTTAAACAGTGAAAACAAAGTCCTGGAGTTACCTTCATTGTAACCAATTAAATCAGAATAGTAGCTGGATTTAGTTTGAGTAATTCATTCCTTATATTGTGCTATTTGAGTTTTGTACATTTCTTTGTGGATTGTTAGTCCAGTTGTATTTTGTAAACATTCAAGTTGACGACATTAAGCTTTAATGGACCAGTGATCAGGGGTTAACCAGGGGCAGAATAGGAGAAGGCAATGGTTTGGCTTTTCACCGGAGTAAAATATTGTTATTGCTATTATTTAACATTATTACACTAAGACACAAACTCATCAGGGGTGATAAAATAATCTGGAATCACAGAATCTGAGGATATGAGAGGAAAGGGTATCCAGGTTAATATCCTTAATATTCCTGAGTGAGATAAGATGTGGTGTCTTAGTTATGGAGAAAGAGACAAATGTTGAATGAAAGGAGGAAATGATCAGTTATTTAGAGATCACCATCTCAAAAGTTGCAAGGGGTTGAGGCCAGAACAATATATTAAGTTCAGCATATGACCTTTAATTTGCAAGGGAAAGTTAGTAAATTGATCAAATCCAAAGTTTTCCAGAAGTGATATGAAGTCTCTGGTGAGGAAAATGTAAATATGTCTACGGTCTGAAGGTGACCAAACACAAATATATTGTTTGTTGTACCTGTCACCTTTACCCAATTTCCTTCTCTATTTGGTTTTTTCACCTCAAAGTATGGGTTTTTATTCATAAAGGCTTAAGAAAATATTTTGGAGCTTTATTATATGATTACAAATTTTTAACTAATTATAATTATAACTGTCATTATAATTATAACTCCTGCATTTTATTTGTTAAATTTCCAATACTGTATATATCTTAGTCATTATTTTGTTGTTGTCTCTCTTATCTAACATTATGTGTGCTGCTGCCTTTATTGGTCAGATTACCCCTGTGAGTCCTTGATCTCAATTGGTCTTTCATCTAGTTGAATAAAGGTTTAATAAATAACATTTGTAATAATGCTAGTCAAGGCCACTATACCATTTAATACATTTTTGATGGAACTCTAGGGCCTTGGCAGATGTTTTTGATGGTCATGGTATAAGGCCATTTTACATAATCTCTCAGTAGTTATAAACAGCTATTTACACATACCCATACAAAATCCTTGTGCAAAAGACACTATTTTAAATATTTTGATCAAATGGACAATATGTTAACCCAGTCATGGTGAAACAAAAGTACACCCACTTTCAAGTTTCATTTGTTTTATTTATCAGAGCATAATAAAATGTATCTAATCTTTGCCCAGTTCTAAAAATATTTAGAGCTAACTTTAAGTGTGCCAAAACAAACACTAGACAGTACCATTAAATTACTGAACAAAAATAAAGTCAAAGAATGCAGTGGTGATTTGAAGGCAGTTGTTTTATTTATCAGATTTTACCAGTCTCTCTGTTTGTTGTTGAATAATTTTAGCCCACTCTAATATTTTGGTTTATTGTGGTTTTCAGACTATTGTTTCTGCACATCTCTCAATCCAGTTGTCTCACAACAGCATTTCCACAAGTTGACTTCTGGACTTACGGTCATTGCAAAACTAGTTAGTTTAACTCACAGCCACATTGTTGGAGATCTACTGCCATCCTTTGATCAGTATCCTTTTGATGACCCAGTTTCAGCAACTGACTGTGAGAACTTGGGTAAGTTCTATGGCTGCAAAACAAGCTCAAATTGTCTCTCTTCACCATTGTGACTAGGGTTGGGAATTGATAAGATTTTCACGATTCCAATCCCCTTATCGATTCTGTGAAACGATTCGATTCCTAATCAATTCTCTTATCGATTCCAATTTGGGGAAATTTTTTTAAAGTCTTAAACAAAAATGTACATGGTATTAAGCATTTGAATTTAAAGGTAATACTCATTTTACAATTTAGATACATAAAAAGACAACAAATAAACATTAAAGTACGGTTTTATGGTTGGGTTCTGCAATGTTATAAGATGAGTATAAAACTCATCTTTAGAACCAATCTCTGCTCAATTGGTTCTAAAGATGAGTTTGGTGATCTGCACCGCCTAATCTACTTTCATCAGTTATTGCAACCGTAAACGGCAGAAAATACAGGCAGAGCGGCTTCTTTCTGAGTTTACTCTGCTCATGTCAGGATGAGCCACAGCGCGTTATGAGGCGGAGGGATATTTCCAGCGTCACTTAGTTTAGAGCCCAAACAAGTGACTTCACTTTCAGAAACAAGCCCAAAAAACTGCAACCCCACAACTCATGAAATTTACAAGCCACTTTAGAAAAATAAGACCAAAGTCGCATAAAAATACGTGGGCTTCGCAAGAGTGAGCATTTTTTCCAAGTGTGTCATATCACTCCGTCCCTCTGGTCGGTAAACAAATGTTTTGGCAAATTCTACATTATGAAAAAGAAAAACCCTACCAAAAAGTCTCGCTCTCATGTCTGTCACGAATTTGAAGGTGTCAGGATGCAGCTTATTGGCTGCATGCTGAGCCTCTCTCCCTCTCTCTTGTTCCTGCGCAGCCTGATCAGTTTCACCTGGCAGGCTGCAATTTACCCACAACTGCTTCCACCTGTTCCCACCGCTTTATCAGACTCACCTCTTTCTGTTTCCCGTCGCCGGTCCATAGCGTTCACTCCCGCTCAGTCCCGGCCAGTTTTTCTTGTCAGCTCCGTTTGTACCCGTCAGCCTGAAGACTCCGTTCACCTGGTCTTGTTTCAGTCAGCCCATAGGACTTCCGACAGTTTTGTTTCCTCCACTATTCAGCTCAGACGTTCAGACCTCCACCGTTCGGCTCAGACGCTCAGACCTCCACCGCTCGGCTCAGACGTTCAGACCTCCACCGCTCGGCTCGGACGTTCAGCCCTCCACTTCGGCTCGGACATCCTGTGCTCCACTACTCGGCTCTGAGGTTCTGCTCGTCTCTGCTCAGCTCTGATGCTCTGCTCGCCACTGCTCGGCTCTGACGTTCTGCTCGCCTCTGCTCGGCTCTGATGCTCTGCTCGGCTCAGATGCTCTGCTCGCCTCTGCTCGACTCTGATGAATCTGCTCGACTCTGATGACCTGCTCGGCTCAGATGCTCTGCTCGCCTCTGCTCGACTCTGATGATCTGCTCGACTCTGATGATCTGCTCGGCTCTGACGTTCTGCTCGCCTTCTGCTCGGCTCTGATGCTCTGCTCGGCTCAGATGCTCTGCCGCCTCTGCTCGACTCTGATGATCTGCTCGACTCTGATGACCTGCCGGCTCTGAGGTTCTGCTCGCCACGGTTCGGACTCCGATGCTCTGCTCGCCTCTGCTCGGCTCAGATGTCCTGCTCTCCAGTGCTCGGCTCCAGAGTTCCTCCCGGTCAGTCCTCTCCACACTCCTCCTGCCAGCCAGCTTTACACCCTTCACCTCCTCCGTTGAAAGACTCTGGTCTCATCCTCCATCTTCCAAACTAATTCAATAAAACTCACTCATAAGAACTGACTCTGTGTGGCGTGCTGTGTCCGGGTTCATCCCAGAAAAATATATCATAACATTATGGACCGGCCAAGGGATGAACCCGAGCACGCACAAGAGCCTGGTGTAGAAGCTGGTAGATCTGCCTCGCCTCCGTTCATCTCGCCTGGGTCGCAAAGTTGCGACGCCACGCTCCTGGATTCGTCTTGCCTGGGTCGCTGAGTTGCGACGCCACGTTTCCGTCTCGCCTCGCCTGGGTCGCAAAGTTGCGACGCCACGCTCCTGGATTCGTCTTGCCTGGGTCGCTGAGTTGCGACGCCACGTTTCCCGTCTCGCCTCGCCTGGGTCGCTGAGTTGCGACGCCACGCTCCTGGTTCGTCTGCCGGGGGTCGCATACCGCGACGCCCCGCCTCTGACTCCTGTTTTCCTGGTCCGCCTTCCCCGCTGCTCAGCATTAAGGACGGCGCTCCTCGCCGTCGCTGCCCAAGCGCTAACTTTTTGCTGCCCAGCATACTCAGACGTTGCTGCCCAGCGCCTTCTGGTTTTTGTTTGGAGTTGTTTTTTGGTTGTGTTGTTCTAGTTCTGCTTTTGCTCTAGTCTTTTTGTATTTTTTTTATTGTTTTAGAAGAATTATTTCCGCCATCTGTTCTTTTGTTTTGGCTCAACCTTAGTTTTTGGTTTACTTAGGATTTTTTGAGAATTATGTTGCTATTGAGAATTGTGTTTTATTTTGTTGTTTTTGTCCGGGTTTTGTGTTCCAGGTTTATTCTAGTCATTCGGGTTTTTCTTTAGTAGTCTAGTTTTGGTTTTCTTAGTCAGCGAGTTCGGGTTTTTTTTGTTCTCCGTCATCTTGTTTTAGCCATAGCTCTGATTTAGTATTCTAGGTTCGCCTTTAGTCTTCTGAGTTTTGTTTTTGAGTTTCAGTTTTAGACCCTGTAGTTCCTGTTCTAGTTTTGAACCCTGTAGTTTCGTCTAGCACCTGTAGTCCCTGTCTAGCCCCTGTAGTTTCTGTCCTAGTCCTATAGTTTTAGTCTGGTTCTGTATTAGTTTTTTCTTAAGTTTTGTTTGTCTTTATTTTTTTTTCCCCCTTAGTATTTAGGTGTCTGGGTTCCTGCGCCTTATGGGTTCCTGCGCTGTATGGGTTCCTGCGTTGGATGGAGTCCAGCGCTCTTAAAGGTCCCTGCGTTCTCTAGGTCCCTGCGCTTTCTAGGTCCCTACACCCTTCTCCTGTTTTCGTTGTATGTTTTGCCCTGTTTAGGTTAGTTTAGTTCCCCTCCGTAGTTGTTTTGTTCTGTCTTGCCCTAGTGTATCTGTGTTGTTCCCCTGTTTAGGCGCGTGCAGGTCGCTGCCAGAGCCCTCCGGCGCACCCATGTCGCCGGCTGAGCCTCTGGTGGGCCAGACTGTCGCTGCCCTGCGCATGCAGGTTGCCGCCAGAGCCCTCCGGCGCTCCGATGTCGCCGGCTGAGCCCTCTGGTGCGCCAGCCTGTCGCTACCCAGTGCACGCAGGTCGCCGCCAGAGCCCTCCGGTGCTTAAGTCGCTGTCTGTGCCCTCTGGTGCGCCTGGCCTGTTACTGCCTAGCTCACCCTCTTGTTGTTGTTCCCTTGTTTAGGCGCTGCCAGAGCCCTCCGGCGCCCCTATGTCGCCGGCTGAGCCCTCTGGTGCGCCAACCCGTCGCTGCCCAGCGCACGCAGGTCGCTGCCAGAGCCCTCCGGTGCTTAAGTCGCTGTCTGTGCCCTCTGGCGCGCTTGGCCTGTTGCTGCCTAGCTCACCCTCTAGTTCCCTGGTGTTTAGGTCCTGTTTTCCTGGCGTTTAGATTTAGTGTTCCCCAGCGTGCTAGGACGCCCTCTGATTCTCGGTTTCCCGGCGTGTTAGTACGCCCTCCGTTCTTGTTCCCTGGTGTTTTAGATATTCCTGTTTCCCTTGTGCCCCGGCGTTCCCTTTGCGCCCCGGCATTCTTCTTCCTCGCGCCCCGGCGTTCTCCCCACGCCCCGGCGTTCTCTTCCCCAAGCCCCGGTGTTTCCCTCACGCCCCGGCGGGTTTTCCCCTGGCGTTTCTGTACACCAGTCGTGTTCCAGCAGGAGTTGTTGAGCCTTGGTGTTTTCGTACGCCTGTTCTTCCCTCTGGCGTTGTCGTACGCTTGCTCTTCCCTCTGGCGTTGTCGTACGCCTGTTCTTCCCTCTGGCGTTGTCGTACGCCTGTTCTTCCCTCTGGCGTTGTCGTACGCCTGTTCTTCCCTCTGGCGTTAAGTACGCCCGTTCTTCCCTCTGGCGTTAAGTACGCCCGTTCTTTCCCCTTGGCGTTTTGTACGCCCGTTCTTTTCCTTTGGCGTTAAGTACGTCCGTTCTTCCCTCTTGGCGTTTTCGTACGCCTATATTTTCCCTTGACGCTGTCATGCGTCCGTTTCGCCTCGGCGTTTCCCTCACGCCCCGGCGATCTCGCTCCTTGGGCCCCAGCGCTCCTCTCACGCATCGGCGTTGTTTCTCCTTGGCGTTTCCATACGCCCGATCCTTCCCTTTTTGGCGTTTCCATACGCCCGATCCTTCCCTTTTTGGCGTTTCCATACGCCCGATCCTTCCCTTTTTGGCGTTTCCATACGCCCGTTCTTTCCCTTTTTGGCGCTGTGTTGCGCCCGTTCCTTCCCTTTGGCGCTGTGTTGCGCCCGTTCCTTCCCTTTGGCGCTGTGTTGCGCCCGTTCCTTCCCTTTGGCGCTGTGTTGCGCGCTCTTTCCCCAGCGCTGCCAAGCACTCGCTTTTCCCCCGGCGCAGTCAAGCGTTCGTGCCTTTCCCTGATGTGGCCGCCCCCTGATTATGCTTTGGCACATCAGTGTTCTCTTGCTCCTTGGTTCCCCGTATTCTCTGGCCCCTTTTGTGTTTGCAGGCTCTTTGGTCCCTCAGAGTTCGGTTTCGACTCTTGCCCGCCTTCCTGGGCCCCCTCCACCCGCCCGGCGTGGGGATTCTGGGCCGTCCGGTGTCCGGCCTTGGGGGGGGGGTACTGTCAGGATGCAGCTTATTGGCTGCATGCTGAGCCTCTCTCCCTCTCTCTTGTTCCTGCGCAGCCTGATCAGTTTCACCTGGCAGGCTGCAATTTACCCACAACTGCTTCCACCTGTTCCCACCGCTTTATCAGACTCACCTCTTTCTGTTTCCCGTCGCCGGTCCATAGCGTTCACTCCCGCTCAGTCCCTGCCAGTTTTTCTTGTCAGCTCCGTTTGTACCCGTCAGCCTGAAGACTCCGTTCACCTGGTCTTGTTTCAGTCAGCCCATAGACTTTCCGACAGTTTTGTTTCCTCCACTATTCAGCTCAGACGTTCAGACCTCCACCGTTCGGCTCAGACGCTCAGACCTCCACCGCTCGGCTCAGACGTTCAGACCTCCCACCGCTCGGCTCGGACGTTCAGCCTCCACTTCGGCTCGGACATCCTGTGCTCCACTACTCGGCTCTGAGGTTCTGCTCGTCTCTGCTCAGCTCTGATGCTCTGCTCGCCACTGCTCGGCTCTGACGTTCTGCTCGCCTCTGCTCGGCTCTGATGCTCTGCTCGGCTCAGATGCTCTGCTCGCCTCTGCTCGACTCTGATGATCTGCTCGACTCTGATGACCTGCTCGGCTCAGATGCTCTGCTCGCCTCTGCTCGACTCTGATGATCTGCTCGACTCTGATGATCTGCTCGGCTCTGACGTTCTGCTCGCCTCTCTCGCTGGCTCTGATGCTCTGCTCGGCTCAGATGCTCTGCTCGCCTCTGCTCGACTCTGATGATCTGCTCGACTCTGATGACCTGCTCGGCTCTGAGGTTCTGCTCGCCACGGTTCGGCTCCGATGCTCTGCTCGCCTCTGCTCGGCTCAGATGTCCTGCTCTCCAGTGCTCGGCTCCAGAGTTCCTCCCGGTCAGTCTCTCCACACTCCTCCTGCCAGCCAGCTTCTACACCCTTCACCTCCGTCCGTTGAAAGACTCTGGTCTCATCCTCCATCTTCCAAACTATTCAATAAAACTCACTCATAAGAACTGACTCTGTGTGTGCGTGCTGTGTCCGGGTTCATCCCAGAAAAATATATCATAACAGAAGGGAGATGAATCCAGAATTCAACCAACACACTAGGAATGCTCTTTACGGAGATTTATTAGAGGGAATGAAAACGGGCAAACAGACAGGATCCAAAAAAGGGGTAAGGCAGACATCCAGACGATACTTGACAGGCAAACAGAAACTGGGCAGAAAATACAAAACGTGTTACAAAAACGGACGCTGGGAGCTCCTACCAGGAAACAGGGGATGCACGCATGGTATGAATTGACGACGACCCGACAACTAACTAAGGAGGGAGTGAGGCTTAAATAGACGGATAACAGGTGAGCGGAATTGAAAGTAATTAACCGAAGGCGGGAGCAATACAGAACTGACAGGACACTAGATCACAGAACTAAAATCAGAACTAATACAGGGACCAGATAACTGACGAAGTAAAAAGGCTAAACTGGAATTCAAAACAGAAATAAACCCAGAGGCAGAAATAAGATACTTAACCAAAACAATAAACATAGACCGGATAACCTACAACAGTACAAAAAAGCTGAAGAATCCAAAACCTGATAGCTGATCAAATAAATAAACTTGAAACAGAACCCAAATCATGACAATGTCATCTGAAGACATTCTTCTTCAAAAATGTTGGCTACAGATGACGTGATTTCTCTCTGACCAGAAG